>NW_008236217.1:10254584-10297225 GCF_000691975.1 Corvus brachyrhynchos | reverse complement strand
GGGAAAGAGCACTTTCCTTTCTAGCAGAAATCTAGTCTGTCTTTATAGCTGCAGTCCACAAAACCCATCACTGTGTGATCAAACATAGTTTCACATCAAGTCACATATGCACTTCTTTCCATCACTATGGTAGTTCTTACTTGCTTGGTATTTTACATAACTGAAATTCAAATCTGTGGAATATGGAGCAAGAAATAAAACTTACTGAAATCTTATTTCCTCATGAAAGCCCAGTGGTAATCTGTCAATGATTGCTAGGTCTGTAGGATTGGCTCACCTGTGAATCCTTTGTGGCAGATCCTCCCTTTTTTTTGTTATTTTTCTCCTCCCTCTTCTTCTTCCCCACCTCTTAAGGGCAAAATTGTCATAGGCTACATACAGTTAAGGAACTTTCTGGGGAGTGCAAGGATTGCTATGGAGTTGGAGGAAAAACCTGAGAAGGCAAAGGAGATTTGTCAAAAGGATAAGACAACTGTATCATGCTTGTGATTTTACTTATGTTTTGGGGTTTGGTTTTTTTGTCCTTTTTGTTTTGTAGCTTGGTGGCTTTTTTTCTTTTGCTTAGTGAGGGTTTTTGTTGTTCTTTGGGGATGTTTGGGGTTTTTTTGTTTGGTTTTTCTGGACTGAAACTGAAGTATCTCAACCTATCTGCTATTTACTAAGGTATGTGTAGTAGATATAGACCGGAAGTCCTCATGGTGTTCCAGCGTTACAAAAGTTGGCAAATGGGAGCTGAAACCTAAAGTATCTGTGAGGTATAGCCTAGTAAGAATATGACATCACTTCAAATTTCTTTGTCAATTTTCCCACAGAAGAAGCATATCTGTCGTAAATTTAAAAAGACTTGTTTGTTACCTGGCTACATCTGTGTGAGGTGTGTTCTCTGAATATGCCTTTGAAAAGGTTTATTCTCTTAAAAATAAATTAAAAAACCAGCAAGCTGCTCTGTGCTTTGTAGTCTGGCAGTTTTGACCCATCCTGGCTAAGTTGAATGAATTGATACTTCCTTTCTCATCTGTGTTTTGTGTAAACAAAGACTGACCTAGTTTAGGCATTAAAATGCTTCTGGCTTTGAATCCCAAGTGGAAAAGGGGGCTTTTGAGTTTATGGCCTGGTGAAAAGGGGGGTTTCTGCTGGCTCTTGCCTTAAGGAGTTCATGGCTCTATGCTCCTCTGTGTCTCTTCTCTCTGTTGCCTTGACATGACATGCTGTGTGTCCATGCTGGGAACTGGGGAGGGGAATCCCTTAAGCTATCGGGGCCAACAAAGATTCTTTATTGACAAATTGCGATTCAGATGGTGTTGTAAAGAAAATGAGGCTTTTGTCATTCTTCTGCTTGTCTCCCAGTCTCTGCTTTTCCCTATTTCCTGCTCACGATTACTTTTGAGATTTATTAGATTTGAGGAATTTCAAGGAATGGATAAGGACTTCAAAGATATTATCATTCTGCAGGTACTGAATATGGGCAGGTGACTGAGACTATACAGCAGGAAATCAACTTTGGTGTTAGGCAGCAGAGAATCTGTGGGAGCTAGAGGACTGATGAAGGGAAATCTACTACTCCTATTTGAACAACTAGGAAAGCTTCAGCTGGAACTCTCATCCATCTTGAGTGCTACAGAATGCAATTCTCAAACGAAGCCGCAGGCAACCAGGCTGAGTAATTTCAGTGCTAGTGAAACTATGTGTTCTCTATTCTGTTCTCTGCTGTCAAATGCTTCCAGTAAAAAAAAAAGGTAATAATAATATGGTAGATACAGTAATTTGAGGCTCTAGATGCCACTAGGTGGCAGAACCCCTGCATCTATTTTGTGGATTTCTTTCTGTGCCTTGATTCTTCATCTGAGTATATTGAAAATACATTTCAGCTATCGTGTAATGACAATAGACATCAGTAGGGATGCTTACATGCTGTCCTAATTGGGCTCCTATTGGCTGCTGTTGTGGGAAACATGGAGGGCTTGCAACACACTCTTGTCCTTACTTGTTCAGACTGCTTTTTCCTTCTGAAAAGCCAGCTACTCAAAGCAGTTGCTTGCATTTAGTTGCGCTTGGATGTCAGCACAACTCTTTCCATTTTTCTTGATTCTGTTGTTAATAGATGGGAAATGAGGAGATGACAAAGTGGCATTTAAGAGGAATACTTTGTAAAGGATACAGTGGCAGGAAAATGGTGATGGTGAATGGTTACACCTGTGGTAGAAGGTGTGATTTTTTGAGTGTTGGAAGCTCAGTGTTTTGGAGTAACTCATTTCTCTTGGTGAGACCCTTGTACCTGAGTAGTTATCAGCTGGGAAACAAATCTGTCTTGAGGAATACCTGTTAATGATTCTTTTTAATAAGGTTCCTCTTCTGTTAGTGCTAGTCTTTGATTGCAATGTGTTTGTCATCCATTCATTGTGGAAGATTGTTTTAGCTTCGTTTTTATTGCCGTTTTGACTTATAGAGCAGCTGGGATGGTGGCTTGAAAGCAGTCCAAAAATAGGGTCATTGCCTGCCTCTATTTACTAGTAGAGAGCTATGTAGTTCTGGTTGTTGGGGACAATATAAATCCTGCAATTATTGTGTACGTTTACACATTGTATTAACTGGGATACAGCCCTCATCTTGCATTAGGGGATACAGTGCTACTAAGGCAGGAGACATCCATGTCGTCCTGATTTACTCTTAATGCCATCTCTTTCAATGAATACATCTGTGAGTGCATGCTTAGTAATGAATCTGATAAGTACTGATTGATGAATCTAAAAGCAGCATGGGTCTGTTTCTTTTGGTGCTGGATTTTAGGAACATCACCTAGATATTTCAATTTGGAGTATTAAAACTGAAGTGTGAGATTTCAAAGCCACTTGATTAGGGTTTTCAAAAGGTATTAGAATCACTGAACAGAATGTGGTACCTACTCTGCATTTTGTATACAGTTGATGCTGTGCTGCATGAGGGCAGTTTAATTCAGATGTTTCTGACCACCTGTAAAGAAATGTGAAGGCATAACAGCTTACTCCAGTTGTTGGATAAATATTGGTTAGTTTATAACTTTATTTTGCTCTTCTGGAGTAAACACATGAATGAGAATCACCTTTTGAATGTACTGTCTTAGAGGAATTGTACAAGTCTCCTTTTTCTCAGTAAGTTCAAATAAAAGTTTGCATGCAAATGGCTTTTTCCCACCTCAGTTTTCTTTCAGTGCTCCAGTCAGCTGTGCACAGCCTTCTTTACCTTTTTAGTACATCTACTGTGCCTGCTTCTACCTATCTCTTCTCCAGCTACCCTGCATCAAATCCATCGTTGCTTCTGATGATCTTCCTGGGCATGCCCACACCTCATGAATACCTCATTCCTTCCTTCATCCTCTGTGGATCTGCTCTGAACAGTTGAATAAGAAATGCAAGTGCTGTTGCAGCGACTGTCCAGCTCTGCAGTACCACTTTGGGGATGTGATAGGGATGTTTGTGAACTTGTGCTCTTGGTGGTGCTAGATGTAACCCTCTAGTCTGGACAAGGTGGGTTTGGGTGGAGTTTTTTTGAATTTTTTGGGGGTTTTTTTTGAAGAAGGAGATTTTAGGCTGTCAGATGCAGGCAGCATGACCTTTTTTTGACAAGCTCTTTACTGGCAAGCATGTCTGAAGCTAGTTTGTCTTTACTGTTCCTTTTAAAACTACTGGTGTTTCTTTGAAGTGTCTTTGTGGAATGTGTATGGAAACATTGAAGGAAGTACTGTGAAGGAAAGAAATTCACCCAAAAAATAGAGTAGTTTTCAGGGGGGTGCTACTTTTGCTCTCAGTCTCTTTATCATAGAAAGGTAAATTGAAATAACAACCCCAAATACGAAAAAGTCATCTATTTTTAATTTAAATGTATTTTTAAAAATACACTATGCTGACAGAAAGGCCTGAAGCATCTTGGTGTTCAGAATTGTGTGTAGTTTCTCTTTTGTATCTTGTTCATATCATTAGCTCTATATAATTTCTACCTACAACCAATACCACAGAGATCATTCAACAGGCTTTATTTGTGGTGTAACATCTATCGGTATTTATGCATAATATGCCTGCAGTTCCAAGTTATGCTCAAGTTATTGTTTTCCTACATTATGCAGTAGGAAAGATGGTATTTCTTGAAAGTTTGAGGTTTGTTGTTATAAATTAGATTTTTTATGTTTAGTTTTTTCTAATTTTAAGTAGAACTTTAAAAATCATGCATAGAAAGCAATCTTCCTTTCAGACAGGAAATTTTGTTGACTGTGTGTTTTCCTGTGACATGTTGAAAATAGCTGATGGTTGGATCATTGCAACTTGAGAGCTCCAGCACAAGATCTGTATAATGCTTGGAGACTCTTGCTACTGTCATATAAACCTAGCCTACTAAACTGGTCATAAAAGCAAGTTTGTACTAAGCGGGTGAGCAGTGATGTCTGGATGTAACATCCCAATTTTGTTGACTATTTGGAAGTGATGGCGATTCCTGATGAAGCTATTGCAGTGGAGAGAAACTTCTTAAGCAAGCTTTGGCAGACCTCAGATGCTGAAGAGTTCAGTGTTGGTGAAGGGGGTTACTGAAAGGAAATGTAGTGGACATATGGAGACACTGAAAATACTACAATTCCAAAGATAGCTGTGGACTATGCATTAAGAACAGCAATATTAGAGATAATGGTGTATTTCTGTCCTGTTGATGAGACAACGACTAATACTGAAGTGATGTCCCCCTTGCATGGCGTCTTGATGGGTTTTTGTTTAGAGAGAGCAAACTGGAAATCCACTGTGAGGGCAAATACCTTGTGTAATGCATCTGCCTTGGGTTATATTAGACCTTGTTTTGGAGTGTGTGGAACACTGTGTGATATCTGCCCATGAGATTGGGTGATGCTCTCAAAAAGAGGCTTGGCTTTAAAACAAGTTTTTGTTTTGTCCTGATGTACAGGGTTGTACTGAGGTTGTATGAGTGCAGTGAGCTTTATTTAGAAATTCCTGAAATTATAATGATTATCCTTTTAGTCTTCCTGAAATAATGATTGTTTTAGTCTTCTTGAAACAAAATGCAGAGAAGACTGACAATGCTGGTTTGAATGTCCAGATTGTGCCTATGGTTCAAATGAATTTTCTGCTGACTTCTGTGTGAAGAAATTTAATTTCGTCCTTGCAGTTCTTCTTTCATTTCAAGGTAGATGTAATTGCTAACTGGGATGCAAATGTTTAAATTCTCCAGTGGGATATTCTTTTTCTGCTTATTTATGAGAGTGTGTTTGGGGAGTGATGCATTGGTCTGGTGTGTCTTGTGCCCCTTAGGGACCTCAGTGACCCTGGGCTGTTGATTTCAGAGGGCTTCTGTGACTCTGCCTAGCCAAGAAGCTAGGCAGTAAGGTTCTCTAGAGATGTCACACTGTGTTAAGTGAATTAGGTTTGGACTGTGCAGCCAGTGGTTCTTACCAGCTCCAGCATGATCCTTTTTAGCAGGTGGATTAAGTCTATCAGCTCTGCAGTCCCTGGCTTCCATCAGTCTTGAGCCTGTGGATTCGTTGGCACTGGAAAAGGTAAGTCCCTTAAAAGGGAATTTTCTTTGGAATAAAACCACCCCATCAAACCCAGCATCACTTTCAGTTAGTTTTTGAAGAGGCAATTGTAAGAGTTAGTGCTGTGTATTTAGCCCTTTATCACTAATGCTGCACATGCCAAATTACTGTAACTTGGAGCACAGCTCTCGTGTTTCTCAGCGTGACTTTTTGGGTCTCAAAAAGTTCTGCTGGAACCAAGGGGATCACAGAGTGCTCAAGAGCAGTTCTGTGCTCTTCCTCATGTGGTCCTGTTTGGACAGTGTGGGAGACAAATTACAGACTGCAGTTGCTGGCACCAAGTATCTGCAGAGGCTACTGACAGATGCTCTCGCTCATCTCTCCCTACAGTAGTGGGGCTGCAGCTGATCCGAAGAACTGTGCAAGAACAAATGAGCTGAGCAAGAGTCATGCCTTCTAAATGTTTTGAGACACTCTTCTTGTGTGTGTGAAGGTGCTTACCTCCTTTCCAGAAGATTATGGTAGAATTACTTTCTTTCAAGTGCAATAAATGGTTATTGCCTTCACTGCCCCATTAAGACTTAGCAAAAGGAATGTTAAGTGTACAGATGTTTTATCTGTGGAAAGCATGAAGTGTCTCTCAGTTATAGTCAGGTCATACAGCTTTCTCTCTTGTTTAGAAGTTCATCAATGGATTGTGGTTCTTAATGTCCAAAAATAATTACATGATTGAGACTTCAACTGTCTGTGGTCTGAGAGGCTATCTCGATATTTACAATTCTTCCTGCTCCACAGTGAACATTGTGCAGCAGTGGAAGGAAAGATGACTGTTGTCTGAGTCAACTCACTCACCTGCCCCCACTGCAGGTCTTGACCACGTAGGAATTCAAATGCATTTCAGTTTTTGATTCTTAATCTATAGGACTTGAAATAGCAGTTAAACGGAGGGAAGAGCATTAAGAAAATAGTAATGGAACAAGAATTTAAAAATTGGGGAAAAGGGATAAATGTTGAAAACTGTTCCTGACTCGCTTTCTAGACATTAATAATGAGGGATTTTTGGTTTCTGATCCATTTGAAACATCTCTGCAGAGGATACTGAATTTGTCTTGCCATATTTCCATCTTTTTTGCTTGGAGAACTGGTGCTGAATCATGAGTGAACGTTCACTGGAAATTATAGTACTGGTGCACTGTAGTTTTCACTACTGAAACTTCTGATGTAGCAAATAAGTTGTTATAATCCATGTTACATTGTAGATAGCTTGACTTGGAAACTTCTTGTTTAGTCAACAAACATGACGGTAACTGACTCTTTCCTACTTTTCTCATTCATTTTGCTCTTACAGTTTTCTAACTGTAGTTACTTTCCTTTTTACATGCTAACATTTGTGTTGACTTTCTCAGCTAGTTGAAGGAGCTTTATATTCTTACATTTCACTTAATTTACCTCTAGGATTAACATTTTAGGGAGTTCACTGTTCCTGATAATAAAATCCTTTCTCTTCTAGTCAAGACATCTGCTTTGTTCTGTTACGTATTCCCCAGAAACTATGAAATGTTCCCACTTCAATATTATGCTAAAATTGCTCCTTGCTAATTACATGTGGAAGTACAGGATAAGTTTTTATCATTATTTATAGTACTTTCATTTCTATACTTTCATGGTCAAGGGAAAAAGAACAAAACATAAGTGTGTTTTTAGATGTTAGTAATGAAAATTTAAAAAATTCTATTTAACTAAAAAAACCCCAAAACAATTTTAAAAATCCTGAAACATCTCAAAATGAAAAAAACCCCAATGGTTGGACAAGGTAGGAGAAGCAACAACCACTATCTTTTACTTTCAGTCTCTTCCCTGTAGAGAAGAGATGGAATCTAAACTGCATTAATTTTCAGTATTTTGCTCTTGCATAGTCATGTTTAGATTCTCTAGTATTATGCAGCCTGCCTGCGTGCCAGTTAGATTTAATAAAAAAAAAAGTCAGCTTCTTTATTTTCTTAAAGTTCCAGGTTATATAAGAAGCAGGTTAGTGTTCCTAGGTCAGCAGACATATAACAAATACCATGAAAGCCAGGTGCTTGGAGAGGTTCCTGACATTTAAGTGTGGTGGAAATTTCCTTAGTTGTAGTCTTCAGCTCAGACACAATCTCCTTCTCATGCTTTCACAGCATGCTTGTCCTTTTAACATGAAGATGAGTAACATAAACAGAAGTACTCAATATTGATTCCTTGCTAGTTCTTTATAATTCTTGTGTGAAGCATTTCTTCCTTCAGATTTATTTTTGGATTTTGGAAATAACTGTGACAGACTGCAGAGTCCTTTAGCTTTTTTAGTCACTTTTGGAATATAAAATATTTTATGCAAATATTAAATAAATCTCAGTTTTTCTCTCTTTGGTAGTTCCCCTCTTCCTCTTCTTCCACACTGTGTGGACAAACCTTTACCAGTTGTAGCCTTCACCTGTAGTATTTCCATCACTGTTAGAATTCCTTTTACTGTGACACGTTTATACAGATGTAATTATTTTTTGTAATTCCACCTTCATAACATTCCTATTACAATGTGCTCCCATTAGTTCTTAGTACCCACAATTGATGCTGTTTTATTTAATATTGGGAGTTTTCTCATTGTTTTCTGTTATAACACACCAATGATTTTATTCACTGACAAGAATCCTGTTTGGTTTATGTATTTGTGTGTATAATGTATATTATTTTAGATTATCTGCTCTTATATTCTCGTCAACTGATATATTTCTGACTGAATTCTAAAATGTTGATTTTTAAAAAGTATCTTTTAAATAGTATCTAAAGTCTCAGTTAAAAAATTAAAACGATTGTCTGTCCCTGTAAGATTTTAAAAGCAACACTAAAATATTTTTGGAGTAATATACTATTGTACTCAGCCTCATTCCTGTCTCTGCATTGCCTGCCTGTTGCCTTTTACTTTCAAAGCTGGTGGTACAGGTAAACACTTCAAAGATTGAGGAAGAGGATGCACTTGAGCTCCCCTCAAAGCACTTTAGAGAGGAAGTACAACTGACTCATCAATGAAATTGTCTATACAGCAAATGCTGGTAAGTGTACTAAATGAACTGGAAAAACATTGTCTATGGTCTTTTAATTTTAGTAGTCCTGTAATAGGACTACTGTTTAGATGAAAATATATGTTTGCTTTTCAAGTTGAATGATGCTAAGTTAATCATTCTGTGTTTAGTACATCGCTTATCTTGCATCTAGAGTTGTCCATTTCTTTCAGCCAATACAAGAAGTTACTTTTCCTAGCCTGCTACCTTTCTTGACTGGCTTTCTTCCTTACAGTATATTCTCCTCTTCCTTTCACAGGAAGAATATTTCTCAGCAGCAGCTCTACTTATCCAAAGCACTACTTTTTTTGGTGGAGGGGGGAATTGTTTCCTGAGGTATCCATGGAAGCATGTATGAAAGTGTCTTAGATCTGCACTTAGGTCTTGCTGCTTATTTGCTAGCAGTGTTGAGTGTTTGTTACACTCAAACCATTTTGAATCCTTCTGTAATCAGATTTACTTTGTCTCTCCAAGATGTGGGGGATACATGATCTAATAATAGCTAGGTGAGTGTCAGCTGATGCACTTGTAACTGCTCTTGTCCGCATGCTTAGCTCTACTGCAAACGCAAATGCAAATTTCTAAGTTTAGTTGGAATTTGCAGTTAGGACAGAGTGAGCACCCTGTCATTTCTTGTCACAGATAAGCTGATAGGCGCTATCGTTTTAAGACAAGGTAATATTAACATGGTTTATATAGTGTGTTGTGTTCTTGATATCACTGGAAGTGGAAATTTAAAATTTGACCATTATTATCCATCCTTAATTTCTATTCTGTTTGCTTTATATACTACTGCTGCTCTATATTAAATTTTTGGATTTTTTGTTTTGTAAGCCCAAGAGAACCCTTCAGTAATAAAATAAATTCTTGTAACTTCTTTTAGAGAAACTTTCATTGTGGTAATTTCCTGGAAAATTTTACACAGGCGTTTTCAGATGCTTTGGGTTTTGTTTGCTCTGAATTGATCCTCCCCACCGTCCTTACCCTTACCCCCTGCAAAGTTCCAAATACACTTTTTCATTAGTAAATTCTGTCAACTCCAGACACCTTCAGATGCATACTTCTGAGTAGCTTCAAACTTTTGTGCACTTTAATTTTTTCTTTCATTTTGGGGGGCAGCTGCATGTCGCACGCTTTCCATCAGTATAGGCTGGAATCCTTATTTCCCTTCAGTGTTTTCAAACATGGTTCTTAATGGCTTGAGAGACTATTTTAAGCGAATCTCTGCTTGCTTGTCTTATAAACTTTGCTTGCATTAACAAAAGCAAAAATACTTTCTGAAATGCTAGTTGTCCCCTTTGCTGCACAGCTATTGAAAACTCTCAATAGCATTTTGCTTTTCTGGTGCTGTCATTCCTGATAAAGCTTTTCCATGTTGTAATTACTGATGTAGTTAACAGTGAACCTTGAGAAGCAAATAGGCTTTCTGTGACAATTTTTTTATTAAACATTCATTGAAACATCTGTTAACTCCAGTAAGGACTGAAGAAAATACCATGCTGTCTCAAGGTAGTGTTTTGGAGCTTAAGGCTCTAAGGGGCTTCCATTACTCCAAGTTAATTTTAGCTATGAGAGAGAAAAATTCAAGGGAGAGAAAACTTAAGGCCGTCTATTTGACTATTGAGAGACAGATGCTGCTTCATAAAAATTCTCTTATGAACTGCTTTTGTCCTGAAATGCCCATCTTCCAGATATGAAGTGATACCATACAAGCGTCAGTGTGTGTACGTTGGTTTTGTTAACGTGCAAAGGGACTGAAAACTGAAATGGGATAGAGCAAGAAATGCAGTGATGTCTGTTGATGGCAACTTTGATTAAAGAAAAGCAGGCCAAGAATTGGTTGACTTAGATATAATAAGCAGAGGAGAGAAACTAAATAGATGATAAAGTTGACAGCTTAAGGTCTGTGTGAGAATCAAAGAAGAAGGCTGAGGTGTGATGGTAACTGGTGTGGTGCACAGGAAGGTCTAGGAATGGAAGTAACAAAAGAGGTGTTAAAAACTTGCACTCAGTTATCTTCTTCAGTTATGTTATGTGCAGTTTTGAGAAGAGGAAAAGGGAGAAGGTGAAGAAAGCAGTAACTAAATAAAAGCCTAGCTCTGTAACTAGATGAGGATAAGACAGTCTTGAGAAGGCTGCAAGATTCTTGAGCCGCTTGAGAGCGGTTGAGAACGCCTGTCACTGTGAGTGGAAGAGTGTCACTCTTAAGGAAAATTGTCTTACTGGATGATGAATCACTGACAGGGAAAAGTACAGAAGATACAACTGAGCAAAGTGAAGAGTATTAATTCTCTGGGGCAGAAAGGTCAGCTGTGGATTTGGAATTTAAGGGCTCTCTGTGCTTTTGATTTTGACAGAAACATGACATCTAACAGAAGTGATACTGCCATCCTTGAAAGTCATTGTAGTGTTAAATACCTGTTGAAGGGCTTTCGGCAGCCTGATGGTTTACAAATGTGTTCAGAGAACATTTGATAAGATAGATACTGAGTAGTGGCAAGGTGCAGTCTGTCAGGATGAAGAACTGCAGTATTGCTCACTTACAAGCTTGTTTTTCTAGGTCAGTGCATCTATGTGAAGAAATGTTCCTTCTGTTATTGTAATTAATTTTATATTGATGGGCAGTGAGTGAGTGGGGAATGGAGTAGCACTTAAAGTAATGTTAAAAGCATTGGTTAGGTGTTTGAAGGTGTTTTGAGCACTTCTTTGTAGAGTACCTACTGGGTCAAGATTTTTGATCGCATAGTGTGGGTTAAATTTTCAGTGCCCTGGGGTATGGGGTTTTTTTTAAACCTGCTGGTCTTCATGCTTAATGAGACATGTTTTATTAAGCTTTAAAGCTTTGGAGGTATTCAGCTTCTGACTTCAAACTGGGAATCTTTAGCTCCTCTTCAGTTATCCTGGCTAATTCCATATAGAAGTGCTCTTCATTTTCGTAGGGGTGGTGCATGTGTTTGAATGGCAGGAAGATTGGGTACATGTCTACGTTCATTCTGTTCTTACACAAGCTTAATGCTTGTTTCATTCCTTATTTAATATAATTCCTAACTTTCCTTTGCTGTGTTTTTTTTGCTTGTATTTTGCTGGTAAAGGTGTTAGCATAATTTTGATTGAGTGATTTTTTTAGCACTGTCTGAAAAGTAGAGAGGCCCAAATGTAAACATCTGTCTCTATTTTTGTGGAGACATGAAACTATAACCTTTTCATAGAATCAGAGATTCACCAAATGGTTTGGGTTGGAAAGGACCTTAAAGAACATCCCGTTCCAACCCCCCTGCTATAAGCTGCAACACCTTTTACCATCCAACCTGGCACTGAACACTTCCAGGGATGGTACATCCACAATTTCCCTGGGCAAGCTGTTCAAATGCCTCACTGCTCTCACTGTAAAGACTTTCTTTCTAATATTTAATCTAAACCTACTCTCAATTTAAAGCCATTCCCCTTTGTTCTGTCACTCCATTCCCTTCTGATTTGTCCCTCTCCATGTTTCTTGTAGACACCATTCAGGTAGGCTGCAGTTAGGTCACCTCAAAGCCTTTTCTTTTCCAGACTGAACAAACCAAATTCTCACAGCCTTTCCTTATAGGAGAGGTGTTCCATCCCTCTAATCATCTTTGTGGCTCTCATCTGGACTCACTCCAACAGGTTCAAGTCCTTCCTGTGCTGGGGACCTCAAAGCTGGATGCATCACTCCAGGTGGGGTCTCACCAGAGCAGAGCAGCAGAATCCCCTCCCTCACCCTGCTGGCCACCCTCTGTTTGTTGCGGCTCAGGATACAATTGGGTTTCTGGGCTGTGAGTGCACATTGCTGGCTCATGTCCAGCCTCTCATCCTCCAGCACCCCCAAGTCCTTCTCCCCAGGGCTGCTCTCCATCTGTTCATCCCCAGCCTGTGTTGATACCAGGGACTGCCCCAGCTCAGGTGCAGCACCTTGCACTTGCTCTTGTTGAACCACATGAGATTCCCATGGGCCTGCTTCTCAAGCTAATATTTTGAGCTATCCCTGTGAGTCTCCCTCCAGGAATACTCCTTGGCAGTCTGTAAAGAAGAGACTCCATTCCTTCCACTTTTTCACCTTAGTGCTGGGGTGTTGTCTGAGCCATGCTTACCTTAAGTGTAGTGAGTTCGCCAGGTATGTTAAGTCAATAATTCAAACAGATACAACTTCATTGATGTGTTGTCTTTATTTGACACACAGGAAGTTTTGTGGTTTAATTTATCAGATAATGAGAGTTTTTCTCATTTACTATTGTTTCTCATTTCACCCCTCTTTCCTAGGTAGCTGTAGTTCCTGGATGCTTACAACTACATGTAATGTGATGGACAGAGCTTAGACAAAAAAAGCTGGTTTTTGAGCCTTTTGAGTTATATTTTCTGTAACTGATAGTAAAATGTGACTGTCCTTGAAAACTTTATATAATTTGTGGAAGCAGTGGGTTATTTTTGATTCTCAGCTCCTAAAAGATGGAATTTCAAAAACTTCGAGAAGCTTTCTTGTAAAGAAAGTTAACATCAGGGAAAGGTGAACTTCAAATAGGAAGATGTTCTCATTCTTGTTTTCTCACATCAACTTATGTATCATCACATCAACCTCTTGTCTGTAGCTAAGCTTTTTATACCTCTAAGTTCCACAAAGATTGAGTTTCAAATGTGATAATGCCAATAATTTTGGCAGCTGAGATGCCTGTCACTTTTACTTTAAAATAAAAGCCACATTTTTTGGATAAAACACTTGTAATAATTGTAAAAAGCATGTTAGAAGCATGAAATCTTATGACAACTTTGTCACGTGTCCTCATTTTAGACAGGTAAATTGTCTTAAATTAGCTCACACAGTTCCTAAAAACAGTGTTTTGCACTAGTCAATACATTTTATATTCCTCCTCTTCAAAGACTTCTGAGAATTGATAATTTTTTCCCCCTCTGTACAAAGATTAGATGAATTTTGCACATACTTTCCTAAATTCCAACAAAAGGAATAGGTAAGTGTAACAGGCTTGTCCAGGCCCTTTTTAAAAAGCTGTGTGTAAACAGTGCAATCAAAGAATTTACTGATACACATGTACAGACAGAATAGTTTAAGATAGGAGTGATGCATATTCGCTGTGTGATCATTCTCTGGAGGTTGCATTAATAGAGAAGCATAAGTCCTTTCATAGTCTTTGTCTTCAAAGGACAGTAGCCAATACAACTAAGTACTGCAGACAGTTGAGGTTTTGTTGCCTAGTAGCACATGGTCTTGCCATAGCAAAATCAGTAAGTGTCCATAATAGCAATAAGTTCTATTCCTGTGTAGCTTGCTACACCCCATTAAGCTTCATCAGTTCCCCTAGTGTTTAGATAGCACAGGTTTGGATGCATGCCTCATGTGTGCATTTGGCTTCTGATAACTGTTTATAGCCATCCTTCTCTCTCTGATTTTTTCAGCAGAGATTCCTATTTAAGAAATGTGTGGCAGGGGAGAAAGAGAGATATCAACAAGCCAATGCTTCTCTCTAGCCTCCTGATGCCTCAATTACTTTCCTTTTTTCTTCTTCATTATGGGTTAGTGATGAGGTTTTTTTGGACTTTCACATGCAGTTTAGGTATCCATGGTATGGAAATGTGACTGAGATAGAAGTACAGGCTGATACTTCCCTGATGACCTTGACTGACAATTCTTTTGCTTCCTGGTAGGTGGGAGCCGTAACACTTAGTATAAGGACTCTGTTGTAGGCTGGAGGAAGAGGAAGACTGCAATAAACAGGATAACTGGTAAGTAACACTTATCCCCCTCCCATAAAAGTTCTCCCAGTTTATGGCAATTGTTTTGGAAAAAACTATTGATTCTGGATGAAAAACCCCCATTCCTGAGGCTTCCCAGAAAATGTTCTATATTACCTAGTGACATATATTAAACTCTCAGAGCATCAGAGTAGCTAAGAATAGTTGTTTCAAGTTTTGAGGGTGCAAAGGGTGGTCTCAATATGAGAGGCTTCAGAGTAGCAGGTATTTCCAGTGTATTTCTGGATTGAAAGTGCTCAAATACAACGTTAGGAAGTGTATTAATTTTTGCTGTGGGTGAACTTTCTCTTTCTTATCTGTCAAATAGAAGAGCATGGTTTCCCTGCAAAAGGAATAAAGGCATTTCAAAGCTATGTCTGCTGTTTATCTGTACAGCGTTTTGATGTTGTAGGCAAATATATGTTAATTAATCTAATTGCCTCTGATATATGTTTGGAATTATGTGTTTCATTCCAGTACTCTTAAAATCTCTAAGATTTCTGGGTGATGGCATAATAGGCTTCAGGATGGACTACTTGGTGTTTGCATATTGGTATCAGTAAATCCCAGTAAAATAGCACATGTATTTTGTAACCAGAGTAAGAGAATGGTGAAAAAATGCCAGCTACCTGTCTTGTCCATCTGTACTTGAGCAAAATGAGTGGTGCCACTTAAAATTGGTACATGTTGCCATTAGTGTAGCCTTGAAAAGCGGGTGACTCCTCAATGCTTTGTGATGAAAATGATTCTCAACTTCTTGATGATGTGTGATGAAAATTGCTAATTGCATGTACAGCATCAATATTGCAGCTCTTTTTTGGTGTTGCTTTTCAATGTAAAGTGCATGAGTGTGATTACTGTGCCAGAGCCGGCGCTAAAAATTACTAAAACTAAAAATTACTGGAGAGGTTTCAGGAATTGTCCTGATTGCCCTTGTCCACCTGATAAGTTTCATAAGGTATTAGAAGGCAGTGATAGCACATGGTAAAAAATCTGGTCACAGTAAACTGGGAAAGTTACTGTGCTTTGCAGGTAAATATTGCAATAATTTTGCAGGTATAATCACAAAAAAGGGTTGTGGAATTCTCATTCATTGAACAGTGGTTGCCATCCTTCTGAGTGGGCAATGAGTTGGGGTAAATTTGTGTTTTCAGAACAGAAGCCTCTAAAAGGCCTTGAGAAGAGTTGGTAAGGTAGTTATGCTGACAAAGAAATCTGCTTAGGCAAGTAATTTTTTTACGTTATTTGCTGAAATTTGCATGGTGATAAAAAACAAGCTATTGGCAAAGCAGGAGGACAGATGGATTACAAATGCAGTATCACATGAGTTTGCCTTAGGATCTTGAGAATGCAAGGATAAATGATTCCTTTCTATGGGATAGAATAAAGCATTGTTACGAATTAAAATTGTGGTCCCTTGCATCTTTCAACAGTACTTTAACAAGAATGGGAAACATTGGAGGATGAGACACACTTGGTTTGTTGCTGGACTCTTTGTTAAATATATAAATATTTATTGGCAAGCTATTGTCAAACTTTTACTTGACCTCCAATTACATGGAAGCATTGCCCTCAAAGAGTTTCACTTAAAAAAAATCAGTTGATGATTCATAATTTAATACTTCCCTTGGTTTTATTGTCATCAACTTTGCAAGCTAAAGTTATTTTTGGCAATATTACCATGTTGTGATAGATTTCCACCCTTCATGTCTTGAAAGCATATTAGTGTCTTAAAACCATATTAATGCTTCATCAGACTTTCTTAACTTCAGCTCTATATATATAGTCTGGTAGCTCAGCAAGTATAGAAAGACAGAATATATTAAGTTTTCTGTAAGTGTGGCAGGGTTCCTCCTAAGCTCTTTGAAATAGAGATATTCTTTCTGCTTCAGTTTCTTAACCTGAGAAACTACTATGTATCTCTGTAGAGCTTAATAAAAATTGGAGGGTGTTCATGTATTTTAGTATCTCTAATAACCAAGGCAGTTGAGGCTAAAGAGCCGGGCTTGCTGGGCTCTGAAGATAAATGGAGTTATCCTACAGTTGATTTTAGTGAACAGTTAAATTTTAGTGAGGTTATTTGAGCTGAAAAGAAAATAGTGAATTAGTACTGAGAACTTACTGGCATCTTCTTGGAGCTATTAAAAGTCATAAGTATTTAACTTTTATCTGCTTCCAGATGTCTTGAAGGAGAAAGAAACACTTTGGCTACACGTGTCAAATAAAAGGTGTGCTAAAGTCTGGCACATCTGTCTTTAGCCCTTAGTTTGCTGTAAGTTACACAGTGACCCTTTCACAAACAGTTTGTCGCTTGCACTAACGCTACTGGGAGAATGTCCAGTAGTAGTTCTAGCTAGAAACAGCATTGATTTCTGCTTTGATATATCTAGTTAGCACCCATGCCATCTTACCACTTCTGACTGGGAGCAGAGGGCTTGATAGTCAACCTCAAGAAGAAGCAAACAGATTCAATGCAAAACAGATCCTTTTTTTTTTTCTCACTTTTCTTAGAAAACGTGAGAAGTCTGCTTAATTGCTTTGTTCCCTCTTCCTACTCCTCTGAGTTGTTCAGAAAATTGTAGTGGTAATATTCTTGCAGGTTTCTGTGCAGCTTTTACTTCCCATTCCACTTGTTCCCATACAATTTGGAAAAGTGGCATTTCCCCACTCTGGCAACAGCTGATTTTCCTCCTCAAAGGAACTATATGGATGTAATGAATAACTTCTACTTCTGTGTGAGATTTCCCATATGGAGATGATAAGACATTAACTACAAAATAGTGCATGATGTGATGTGGAAGTGCCATAGTTACTGGTACTCCATTGCACCATTAGCCATCTGACTAATAATTGATGGCTTATAGGTGATTATAGCTAATGGTAGTTGTTATAAATTATGCATGGACGTTAAAGAGAAAATACTCCAAAACCAGAAATTGTTTCAGATGTGTATCATACTTAGAGTGAGGGAGAAAAAACAACTGGTTAGTTAGGTAAAACTTGTAGAATCAAGGATAAACAGTTTTGCAGAAAGCAGTAGAAAACAGTTGGTGAGTGGTATGGAATGAGAAGTACTGCAATGTGAGTTTAAAAAAGCCCAAAACAACCCCACAACAAAAAAACAGCCCTGAAGTCTTAAGTGATGAAGCATGCAGCCAGCTTCCTAAGAAACCAGAAATGCCCACTGTAACCTAGTACATTGGGCTGAAATGATATTTGTTCAAGAAAAATTACACATAACCCAGAAGATTGTTTAGAGCTAAGACATAAAAGTAAGTGAACTAACATATTTTGAAAATGTGATGTTTGCAGGCTGCTTTCCAGGCAGACAGATCTGGTGTTTGACCACCCTGCTGTGAAGCACGTTTTCCTTGTGTTGAACTGGAGTGGCAATTGCTGCAGTTTGTGACTGTTGTGCCCACTCTCCCGCTGGGCATCTCTGTGGAGAGTTGGGTGCTGCTTTCTTTGTAGCTCCAGTCAGGCACTTGGAGCCAGCAAGTAGAGGAGCACTGCAGGAAGGGGTCACCTACTGTTCAGGGCTGTAGCCACCATGCTTTAAGGCTGGTAGTCTGCCATGTTATTCACTCACCTTGCAGTGCACCTGTCCACTCCATTTCTCCCTTTGGTTGCAGAGGTGTTATGGGGGACCCATGTTCAAAGCTTCGTTAAAGTCAAGGTAAATGACTTTAATGAAGAACATGGGTCCCCTGTAAATGAACATTTAAATGATCCACTGCTCTCCCCTCAACCACCAAACCAGCGTTTTTGTTGTAGGCAGTGATGAGGCATAATTCCAGCAATGGTGGCCGTTCTGAGTCACTTACTTCATGTAGCTAGAAGTAGCTTCCACAGTGAGTAGGTCTATATTCTTCTTCTGTACTCAGGAATTCTGTAAGTCCGGTTGCTCTTAGAGGTCTCCGACTTTACCTTTCTCAATCCTGATATAGTCTTTCATCCTTATGAATGTGCAGTGCAGAGAGCCAGGAGGGCTGATAATAGACCTTATCAGGAAAGACTGAGGCAAAGGAGACATAGATTAAATCAGCCTTCCCCATATATTTTTACTGTTAGGTCCTCCTTCCATTGGGTAGCTGCTCTGCTTTCCTTAATCTTCTTTTTCCTCTGTCATTGTAACCTGTAGAAATCCCTGTGGTTTTTACCCCCACTACCAGTTTCAAATACAGCCCAACTTTGGCTTTCTTGATGTCATCCTGGTGTGTCTGAGCAATTGTCTCTGAGTAGCCCAACTCTGCCTACACTTTGAATTTGCATAAATTACTCAGGCAGTGCCTGGGAAAGGTTGGATTTACTTTATTGGTTCACAGACTTTGGTTATTGTATACTGAATATATGAACTGGTCTACACTGCAGACTGAGAAAAACTTCACCATTTTCTAAAAGGACAGCAAAATTTAATAAATATTTGCAGCAGTGGGGTTAGCTATCTTTCAGGTACACAAGAAGGAAAGAGACTTTTCCAAAACTCAGCATTAAAATTTCAATGAAAAGCATTATTGTAGTCTCTTGGCTCCCAAGATTTTGTGATACATTGTCTTCCTTCATGACATTGTATGGAGAAAAATATTCATGGTTGAAGTACACTTAAGAGCTTTAGAAAAGCAGCATGTGATAAATTTTATCTGTAAAACAAACAAAAGGCCAGATGATGAGCCTTTGGGAGTTACTTGCTTAGTACCAGTCCTAATTGAATTTGTTTTGGCACTGACAAGAAATTGGTCTTATTCCAGTATATGTGAAAATCTATGAAAGAAAATGGCAATAGTTGTCTCTAAGTTTAAGTATCTTTTCATGCTTTCCTAGTAAATTCAAGCATTCAGAAAGTTTTAGTAACTGTTTTGAACAGAAAATGTGCTATACATGATGAAGACAAGCAAGAGAGAGATGTTGTGCCTGGGTGTGTGGCTAATAAACACTGCAGGGCAGAACAGCACTTCCCACAGTCAGTTGCTAAGCAAAACGTTCAGACTAGTTTTTGTGAGGCTTCCCCCGTGAAGATTTACCACCTTGTGTGTACACTTGAGGGAAGAATTCTGTGCTTTGTAGCTCTTCTTCCCTTTGATTTTTTGCATTGACTTGGTGATCTATATAGTGTCCTCATTGTTTTAATTGGCTATAATTTACTGCAAAAATTTTTCATACTTGCTTTATTAAGTAGGTGATGGGAACTGTATAGGTGGTTCATGAGTCATAGAATATTAAGCAAAATAGGAAGGAAGGGTGGCAATAACAGTGAGTTTGTTTTCAAAATGTTGACAATTATTCACTTTGCTTTTGAGGAATATTGAGTAATTAACACTTGCTTAGCACAGACTTTTTAATATAAAAAAGCAGGACTTCAGTTGCACCAGAAGCTGAAGAGAGCAGCATAAGTATAATGGAGGGCAATGCTAAATGCTAGAATGTTGAATACTGGAGTACCTGTATATTGGGGTACTGTGTCATGTTAAAAGAGTAGATTTTTGTATTGCAGTCAGTTCTGCAAGTGGTAGTGTATGTATTAATACTTCCACATGATTATGAGTTGTGCAAGAAGTAAAGTATATTATGTATGTCCAGAGAGTTTCTGTCCATGCTGCTTATATTTTGGAGGGAGGCAAAAGAGAAAGAAATTTGAAATAATTGTGTAGGGGGAGGGGAGACTGAAAACTGATCATTTAATGAACAGTGTAATGACTGAAAGTCTCTTGGGATACAGCTGAAAGGGCATACTGTAATTAGGTCATTTGATGACCTGTTTAAGTAGCCATTGCATATTGGAATAAAAGATCTTCCCTGAAGCTCTGCTGAGAGTCAAGGTTTTCATCTTCCTTCCTTCCCTAGCTTTTCCTCTTTCCAAATATATATGCACGGCATCTATTCATATTGAGATTTCACAAATAGGTATTTTAGGTCTGATAAATCATAATTTTTACTTCATGTATCTCCTACTTTTTATAAAATCAGTCTCTTGTAGTAATCTCTGCACAGAGGTGTAAATGCATATTTTTGCAATTTCAGAGCTCCCTGTTTTAAAACAAGCATGTTTCAATGTAGGTATCAGTCATATTTTTAGGACGTGAAAGAACAATTTATGCCATTTAAAACTTTCTGACTTGGACTGTAACATAGTGAGATCTAGCAGTAGCTTACAGGAAAGTAACGTTCTGGAAACTGCATCATTCAAGGAAATTTGGCACTTTGTTTTTACAATGGCCTTAACAGTTAGTTTTTCATGCAATTGCATTGCTCCTTAATTATAAATTCCTACTTCTGTGGTTTCTTAAGAGGAGCTCTTGAGATTTTAATTGGTAGTTCATCATAAAATCATACTTCAGTTCTCAGTTTCTAAATTTTTGGAAGAATATTTATGAATGGAAGGAGAAATATTTTCAGCACCAAGTGGAACATTTTTGAGAAGACAAGCCAAGACACAATGGAGAAAATGCTTAGTACTAATGTTAAGGATTAAGTTGCTAATCATGTCAGGCTTCACCTTGTGCTGCAGTACAAATATGGAGAGTATAGTGCTGCCTGTAACAGGTTGAACTCTGAAATAGTAGAAATTAATGAAACCCAGGCACCTGTTTCTTGGATATTACTCTAAAAGAAGTGGAGCTCTTATATTTGGAGTAGCAGGTCCAGTAGGGTTACTAATTATGCCTCATCTCCTACATAATTTTAGTTGATAGAGTTCAGCATACTTTCAGGTTACAGCATTTTCCAACACCAGATTCTTGTATCTTAAGCCAGAAGATACCATCTAATCTGACCTCCAGTTTAAAATGACAACTGTAATTTTAGCCAGTGAAACTTAATTGAAGAGATTAATGGCAAGATTATTCATATGCAGTAACGAGTGGAAATACTCAAATGCAGTACACACCATAAACCATAGAGCTCTTTCTTATTCTTTCCCAAAAAACCTTTAAATTGAAATTCAGGCCTTCCTTACTTTAAGATGGAAATGAGCATTCAGGCTAGTTGTTTTCAGATTATATAATAAAAGCAAGGCTGCTGGATAAAAAATTACGTGTATGCAATGTCAAAACTTAACCTCTGAATAATTTTAACATTTTGGAAAGAAAAGCAAAGATTCTTTTTCTGCTTGCTGCAATGGATTTTCTGATTTGGATGCTTTGAGGTGGAACTGTCCTGTACCATGCTTACAGTAAGTCTTCCAAAATGCTAAATTTTTGCTTTAAAAATAGATTATGTAAGAGTACAAAATATTGAGTCAAACTGCATACCACAAGAACTCATGTCTGCTTGGCAAAATGTTAACATTAATGGTTTAGAATCAGAACTATCTATTCTGTCTTGCAGAGTTTTGCTTTCCAACCAGGCAGTTTTCACAGGCTTCCTGCTTCATGGTAAGCCCTTCCAAATCCCCACCTAGACCTTGAGAAGATCCTGCTGTCTTTTTCACGTCTGTGGCTGGTTTGTTCACCTGTTGTGTGCCTTCTCAAGGATCTCCTGTGCCCTGGGATCCTGGGCTTGCTGTATCTCTGCCTGTCTGCTGTCTTATCCTGAGACTGTGGCAGCTTCCCCTGGGTGGGTGTGGTTAGCTGCCTCCAGGGGAAGGGACACTTTCTGTCTTTCATAAGATCTCACCTGAAAGAGTTCAACACACTGAACAAAGCAAACATGCAACCTTCTTCATGGCTCTTCACCAAATGCTGAGTGCTTGTTTAATTGAAGAATAACACACTCAGCACTGAGTACTACAAGTGTGCCCCTGAGTGAGCAGAGCACTGCCCTGGGGATACCCCTGCACATTCTGAGATACCTGACTTCAATACAGGAAGAGCATAGCTGTCTTAATGAGCATTTGACAGGTTAATCTGTGGTCTGTTGTCTCTGCTTTCTGATGTGTCTGTGTAGGAACCTGGCAGAGTTCCCCAGTGACTGCAGGCTGCCTTGTGTTGCTTCAGTGGCCCCACAGCACTGCAGCTTATGGTTCACCGCAGGGTAGTTGCTTTGTGGTGAACCTTAGGAAGTCTGGCTTGAGACCATTGCCAGCTGCTGTTCCCGATGCTGGTACAGCTCCAGAGGCAGGAGAAAGGCAGTGCTAATGCAGGGTTCTACAAGTAGTAAGGCCAAGGACATGACATAAATCTAACAATCAGTTATCTGAAATAAACTGCATCTTTTTCGATTGCGATTTTTCACTAAGGCTTTGTAATAATAACCCATTCCCAAATGATGTATTTCTGAAGGACATTTTACTTCCACAAGGAATTAACATCTTTGGCCAAAGCTTGAACTTTCCCTGTGATTATTAAATATGAGATGAACTCCCTAGCAGTCTCTCCTATACCAAGGACTTCAGTTCTTTTTTTGAGGCATAGTCAGCCATTCTGATCTCCTGCCCTGTCATCACCAGCTGGTCTGGGTTGAAAGCTTAATTTTACTGAAAATTAGCCAATGTATCTAGACAGGAATCTTGAATTACAGAAGATAACAATTCTAATATTACATCATCAGCATAGTCTTGTGCTGTAGTCATATGCTCATGAATACTTCTTTCACTTTGTTTTACCTACAGTATGTATTAAAAATTGATATTTATTTGTTGTTTTGAGTTGTTGTAATCAAGTATAGCAGTTAAATAGCTTGATCAATGTGGCTAGTGATATAGACGGGCTGCATATGATCATGTGTTTTGAGGTGGTGTTGCTTTTTTTTATTTTTTAAAGGACATTGCCATAATGTAAGCCTGGATGACCATCTCAAATTACATTAAGGGTTATACAGATTAAAAATAAAAATCTTTTTCTGTTCAACTTACACATAAAGTAAGCGAAGGATACCAACAAATGTTTAACTGCAAAGAGTCAGAAAATCTGGTTAGCATGGAGGCTAGCATTGGAAATGTAGCAGTGTCAAGATTTGTATTTGGTATCTTATCAAGAGCTTAATAAGGATCTAGGGATAATGATATTGTGGGACAGTCTAGTAATCTGAGGGTGGCAGCTGCACTTTTTGTGAGAGTGACCATTTGTCCTTCAGCCTCGCTATTTAACTGTCAACTTTCCTTTTTCTGTTTTTTCTTAGGCTATGGTTACAGTGAGGCAGGAGTAATATATCTGAATAATTACACTACTTGAATATTCATTACTTGGTTATTAAGCAGTGAACAAATACAGATAATTTTAAAATATATGCTTTTGCATGGCAGTGAGACAAACCTTGCCTTAGGTATTGGTGTTAGATGTGCATTCTGCTTGTTTTCCCTTTGACTTGCTCTTACAGCTCTTTTTTTTAATCAGTTCAAGAACCTTACTAATGATAACTAGCTTGTGCTCTTAGGAAAAGGTACCTAGATGTGTTTGTAACTTTTTTAGAATTGGAAAAGTTCGTTCTACCTTGTAAAACAACTTCAGTGTGTTTAATGTATAAAGAGAAGTGTTATGGTTATTTTTATTACAATTCTGTAACAGCAGAAGAGATCCCGTTGAATGGGCTGGGTACATGGATTTTAAAGATGAAGGTGTAAAAGATCTAGAACCTGCAAGCTAAAACTTAGAAAAAAAAAATGTCATTATTGTTAAGGCTGGTTAAGCTTTAAATTATTATTTTTCCTATCACTTGCAGTTTTAAAGCCAAGCTCTGGGTATCTTACTAAAAAGAGTCATGAGCTTAATTAGACACAACAGCTGCTTTTTTGTTTGTTTGTTTTGGTGGGGTGCTATGTGAGTGTTAGAGAAGTCAATGTATATAATACTGATTCTTCCAATTGATATTAAAATAGTTTGGGGATGCATATGTATGAATGATTACAAAATTTATTTGAATGGAGTGTAAAGCAAGGGAGTAATGTATATGGTCTACACTGGTAAAGAAAAAGTCATCTGTACTAGTCAACATGGATTCACCATGGTGAAGTCATTCTTGACCAACTCAACAACCTTCCATAATGATATGACTGGCTTGGTAGATGAGGGGAGAGCAGTGGACAGTTGCCTACCTTGGCTTCAGTAGGGCTTTTGGCACTGCCTCCAATAAGATCCTCATAGAGAAGCTGATGAGGTATGGGTTGGGTGAACAGACCATGCGGTAAAAACTGGCTGAATGGACAGGTGCACAGTGTGGTGGTCAGTAGTTCAAAGCCTAGTTAGAGTCTGGCAGCTAGTGGTGTACCCAGGAGTGAGTACTGGAACCAGTCCTGTTGAACATCTTCATTAATGATTTGAATGATGGGGCAAATTCGTTGATGATGTAGAACTGGATGAATTGCCTGGTATGCCAGAGGATCATGCTGCCATCCATAAGGAACCCAACAGCCTGGAGAAATGGGCTGGAGGAGCCTCATGAAGACCAACAAGAAAAAGTGTCAAGTCCTGCATCTGGAGAGGAAAAACCCCAGACACCACCAGTATATGCTGGGGGCTGCCCAGCTGGAAAGCAGTTTGGCAGAGGTGGCTCTGGCTGTCCTGGTGAGCATGGACCAGCTCTGTGCCCTTGCAGCAAAGAAGGCTGATGGGGCTGCATCAAAGTGTTGCCATCAGGTGCAGGGAGGTGATCCTTTCCCAGTACTCAAGCCTGATGAGGCCGTACCTGGAGTACTGTGTCCAGGTCTGGGCTTTCCAAGAGAGATTTCTGGCCATAGCAGAGAATGTCCATCAAAGAGGACAAAGATGATTAGTGACTGGAGCATGTCTCCCATGATGAAAGGCTTGAGAGAGCTGGTGGGAGTGTTCTGCTTGTCAAAGAGGAGGCTTGGGGGTGGTCTCTACAATGTATATAATTACCTGAAGGGGTGGTCTCTACAATGTATATAATTACCTGAAGGGGTGGTATACAGTAGACAGAGACAGGCTCTTTCCAGTGGTGCCTAGTGACAGGACCAGAGGCAATGGTCACACACTGAAACACAGGAGGTTCCCCTCTGAACATCAGGAAACGCTTTTTCACTGTGAGGGTGACCAAGTGCTGGCACAGGTTTAACCAGAGTCTTTATCTTTAGAGACACTCAGAAGCCATCTGGATGTGATCCTGGGCAGACCACTCAGTATGGCCCTGCTTGAGTAGGGAGGTTGAACCAGGTGACCTCTGGAGGTCCTGTCCTGCTTGAACTATTCTGTGATATGTGAACTAGGATGCTGCAATTACATAAAAACTTTTTTATTTAAATAAAAATGGACTGTTTAGAATAGTATTTAACTGCCACAATTTGTAATGTGATTTTTATTTGAAGTTTTTCACCAAATTGAAGAGCTTTTTATTATATGTATGGAATAATTAAGCAAGACTCTGGGACTTGAATTTCAGGTTTGAAATTTGGACCTTGTGTATTTTGTCTTCCTGATTTAAATAAAATAATAAAATTGACTTTGTTCTATGGAGGGAAAAAAAAGAATTTGCCTTGTTAAAAATAAAAAGGCTACTTGAAAGGGCTTTTATGCTCTCTTCCACACAACTGTGAACTTCAGTAGGTGTTCAAGGAAGAGGATGAGTAATATATCTATTGTTTGGCTGAAAAAGATGCAGTGTTTACTGCAGGTGAAAATTTTCCAGGGTAGGCATGTAAGACAGGAAAGCACTGGCTGGATCATACTGTTCTTTCCTTTGAACATAAAGACTAATCATTGTTGTCAGTGCAACTTTTAAAATACAGCCTTAAGGGTTTTGCTGCTTTGAAACAGTTGTAGAGCAGTAGAAATAACATCCAATTCAGAAATTGTGATAATTGTGACTTAAATATTTGAATTTATTCTTCTGTATTCTTAGTATGCTTCCATCTTAGTATCTTCAAACTGCAAGCCTTGTATTATGTAAAAATATTAAAGCTGCATTCTGCAATAAATGATTGCTTTAATAGTTGTGTTACAATGCCAAAGTATTGCAAGAAAGTGACCATTTTCAAAAATAACTTTCATATATTTTTTGAAAGGTTATTTCAATCCCTTGCCCTAAAAGCTTGGATGAAGAACATGTAATTATTTAGAGTGTGACTTGGTTTTCATACTATTACCATTCACATTTGGAAGAAAATTGACTCTTGGTAGTGTGTCTCACCTCGTATACAACATCCAAATTTTAGTTTCATAGTTAAATTGAGATATTCTTGTCTTGTTTCAGAACTGTAGAAGAAGTAACTATGAAGTCATGAGAAATCCAATCTTTAAAACAAAATATTTGAAAATACAGATGAACATTTTCTCTGCATGTATCTTTTGAGGGAGGAAAAAGTCCAACAAATGTTGACATCCGAAATTAATTTTTCCAAGAAAGTTTGTTGCAAGTAAATATGGACTAATGGCAAGAGCTTTTTTGTTGTTCTGCTTTTGGGGTTTTGCACCTTTCTCCCTGCTGCTTTTCATGAGTGTCCTGCTTTGCCTCAGCAATCTTTTGGTGTTTTTCTGGTTCACCAAAAGTACTACAGAGTTTAGCATTTTAACAGGGTCAAAATCCTGTCTTGCACAGTAGACAAAACCTTAATTTTATGTTATTACAATGATAGCAACTTTAAATTCAAAAATATGGAAGATACTGCAGTTTTTTAGACTGCTCTATACGTCCTCATTAAGTGCTTAATTTATGGAGCTAATTTAAAGCTAAGAAAATATTGTAAAACTACTGTATTTTTATTTTTCAAAATGCTTTTCATGTCATGCTGACTTGTTCCAACAAGAAATGTTTTATCGTGTGAGAAGTGCCCTAGACATCTTGTTTCTGAACTTTCATCTCTAAAGCCTCATTGAGGAAGGTGTGAAAATCAAGCTGTACTTGCTCACTTTTATCATGTGCTGCTTGCAGTATACCCTTAAAGGATGTCCTGAAGTGGTCATCTGCCACTATTACAATATTTGGAGGTTGACAAAACTTCTTCACTTCATGAGGACACTTGAACTTACTTCTGTGCCTGAAGTAAAAGGCCTTCAAAAAGCAGCCCTGTAGAAGAGCCATAAAGAGTTTAAAGTTGTCCCTTCAACTAGCAGTTGCAGCAGTTTAAACTACCTGATGATTAATGGTGGGTGCTTCCAATATGGAGAGTTTCTATCCTCCGCTGGCTGAACAGCTTCTCTCAGCCCTCTTCCAGTTGTCTGCCTCTTCTGACTCCTCCTCCAAGGTCTCTTCTGCAGTGCATCTCTTACCTTCTCCCACATGCTTCTGTACATGGCACAAACAAAGTTCATAAATAAAAACCATAATTATATCTTTTCTCTCTATTTCTAGCTTACTTCAGACAGTCTCTTTCACAGCAGAGTATGGTGTCTAGCAGCACTGCAGCATCTCTTTTAGCCTTGGTATGGTTATTAGCATACAAACATAAGTTTAGTATAAAAACTACTCACGATACTAAAAACATGAAAAACCAGTTAAACTGTTCCTTTCTAGAGTGCATCATAATCTATTTTACTATGTCTCTATTCACAGAAAAGCCCAGAAAGCCTATACATTGTAAAATAGAGTGGCACATATGTTCTTTCAAAGAGTTGAAGATTTTACTGGGCTGTTTGGATTAGGGTAGTTTCTGATAGGTGTAATTGTGATACATTCTGCACTTTTTTTAGTGTGTCAAAAGTATGGATTTGTTGCACTGTGGTTAACAGGGAAACTGGGGCAGATGATCCCGGTCACCAAAGGTCTGAAATGCCTTCGCAGACATCCAGACTTGTCCATAGTGTTATGTCAGGATGGGGAGGTCGGGTTCATAGTTCAGACACTTCAGCTGCATGCCTCAAGCTGAGCATGCCTAGGTGATACAAAGCTCCTCATCATTGTTCGAAAAGCTTATGCCGTGTTTTATGTTTTTCTGCCTCTTTTTGCATCTTTCATGGCACCTGCACTAGGCAAAGAAAGATGCATGCATGGTATGCAATTAACAGCTAAACATATGGTGATTGCCAACTATTCTAGAAGGCAAAGGAGTACTGAATTAAAAAAAAAAAACCCGAGACCGACAAGAAACAAACAAAAAATCCCCCCAAACTCCCTGCCTACCCCATCCCTCAAAAAAACCAACCCAAACCCAACGACAAAGAAACCACCTTTTCCCTTTTTCTGTGGATAAGGTTTTTTCTCAGGTTGCTAGATAGTGGCAGTAATCAGATACTGGCTTTATTCCTTCTTATCCTTACCTTTTAAGAGTTTATTTTCCTGTATTTCAAACTCTCTCCTTATTTGACTGGATTTAGCAACCAGTTTAAAACCTCTCAGGTAGAGGTGCTAGCAGATTGCGTAAGCTTGAGAAACTCAAATTAAAAAGGATTAACTTGCTTTTAGCACTGGCAAGAAGTGCCAGCATTGCTTCTCTTCTCTCATTTTCTTGAAGAAATCCAAGCTGGCATTGCTGAAATGTGATGTTTTTTCTCCTTAATAGAAGATACTGGTGCTGAAATACAAGGAGTTCTGGGTTAAAGGGCTAAGTTTGCCAGTTAGAAGCAACCAAAATATGATAAATACAATTTCAATGGCAAATGATAAAACGTGTTAGTTACAATTTCTAATGATTAAGTGTAATCTAAACCAGAGACTTTTAATGCGACCTTATTTTGTTGTTTTGCAGGGTTTTTTTTTTCCTCTATATAGTTTTTCAACATAATGTGCTTTTTATTTTAAAACTTTGAGCAATATCTATGGCACTTGTGGTTTGGTTTCAAAGAAAACCAGACATGCATCTGAAATGTGTTTGAAATCAGGAGTTGAAGGGCAGTGTGTTGAATGGGCAAAAAGAAATATTAAAAATCTTCTATCTTGACATTTCCAAAAAGTGATCAGTTTCCATTTGCAAAAGAAAGTAACTGCTGTGGACTATCCAGACCTGAAGAAAAGGTCGGGAGTCTGTAATAGGCAAGTGTGTAAAGTGTTGCATTGGTCTCTTGAGAACATGAGGCACGTATTTACCACTGTTCCCAGTGTTATATATGGGGCAGACCTCTGCAGATGAAAGTGCAGGATTAATGCAGCAAGTAGACAAAATAAAAGGAAATTAGCAAAAATCAAGTAAATTGGAGAAAAAATATTTCTTAACAGGGGTCAGTGCTAAATCAAACCTGATAAATTGCAGTGAAGAAAAGCTAACTTTTGCTCAGAAGTAATATATATTTATATATATAAAGTAAAATTACTCAGGCTATTACTCAGGGTAGGAGAGGCAGATGAACCTTCTTGTCCAGAAAGGCTGAAATGAGCTTTTCGAAACGAGAGCTGAATCCAAGGTGCTTGTTGCTCTTGACAATCTGTTTCACGTTCTCCTTTTCTGATGACAATATGTGCAGATCTCAAGTGGAGTATACCAAGACACTTGAGAAACACTCCAGACAGAGTGCTGCAAGCCCAGCTGCTTGCAGATGTACCAGGGATCCTGCCTTGCAGAGGAAATTGCCGCTTCCAGATGGCAGTTGTTCTTCTGCAATAGGTTAGACATTGCACAGTTACAAATGCCTTCATTCTACCTCCTGTTTCTCTTGTATTTTACAATTGCCTGTTTGTTGGATCTGAGAGATAATTAAGTAACTTAAAAGATTAATTGGTTTCATAACTGAATTTGCATTCCAGGGATTCTGGAATTGCAGGAAGCTATTCATGCAAAAAATGCCTTTGTGTTAGTTCTAAATAGCTCTATAAATGTGAGACCAATAGGTTTTATGACTGTGGCTTTTAAACAAATAACTCATCTGTCTTCAACATGATTAATTATTTTAAACATTTAGGGTGAGATTGATTGTCAAAGGTGATTAAGATGTTTTTATCTAATATTTTTTCAGTACAGGATTTAGAATTTAATTAATAAGATGTTGCTAGCCAGCTGTCTTTTATATGGAAGAAAATATTCTCTTTGTATACTTGTTTAATTAACAGTAGTTATAGGTAATAGATCCATCGAAGGCTTACATTGTAGCACAGACAGAAAAGATTAGCTGTTGAGTTTGTAATTTTTTTGTGTTTAAACCAAATGGTATGAACAAACTCATAAGTTCCTTGTCATAGAGCTTAGATGGGCAATTTCATCTGTTTTTTTATTAATATTGATAGATCTCAAGGCCCAGGCTGGGATACTGTGCTGTAAGGGATGTCACTTTGTGGTGCAGTGTAATCATCTATAATTTTCTTCTGATGTAACAAGGATTTGGAAATTGAGGAGGAGAAATATTTATATAAACAAATACCACTTGCCTTTCCCCTAAGTCCCAGTTTTTTCCAGATATAGCATGTGTGCTTTTATTTTGGTTTAGTCCTAGATGACAATAAGTAATTACAAAGACATCGTTGCTTTGCTGTAGATTAACGTGGGTCAGGAAATGTTAGTACATGGAATACTGATTTAATTTATTGGATGCAGGTTTCTCATAGTTTCTTCTACTTAGCTTGTATCTTTTGTTCATGAAGTTAGTTTCTATGTAAACTGAATTTCTCATATAGCTGTTTATAATGAGAATGTTTACAGGAATTTCTTTGGGATAAAATCTTCCATTTTATTAAAAACACTCTAGACAACTGTTGCTAAGCTGGGATCTATGATATGATTTCCTTTCAAGTTTCAAATATATTTCCTTAGAATTTTGAATCCAGTGAGCTTCACCTATCTCATCTTCCTTAAATTCAGTTTTACATTTTGTTCCATTTTGTTTGTAGGTGCTCTCCCCACTTTCCTGGTTGCACAGTGGGACTTTTCCCACTGCTGCTGATGCCCAGATGGTCTCCTTGCGGGAGGAGCAGCCTCAGCCGTTCTGTGGGTGAGTAGAGGCCATTGGGATGGAGGCCTGGACAGTAGCGCCTCTCCTCCTACTTGCTCCTCTTCTTCCCAGGCAGCCTGTAAATTCCCCTCAAACTCTACCTATTTGTCATGCAGCATTTGCATTTCCCTCCAGTTTACAGGCATGGTGGAAGTCTTTTGACAGAAGTTTTTATCTAGAGACAAACTCTTAATAGCCTCCCAGTTACGTGGCAGCTCCTCGTTAGTCTGCTCACTGCAGTGAGAAAGAAGCATCCATTCCCATGGGCCTCTCAGTGTCTGTCATTCCTTCCATCAGAAATCTTGGTCTTTTAGAAAGCTGAAAGACACCAAGTGTTACAGGTCATGGCTTGAATGTGTTCTGGTGCTTCCTCTGTTTCTTCTTTATCGATCTGTAACTGACGAAATCCGGAGTCCTGTTTTGTTGGTAGGAGTTGGTAGAGAGGTGCAGGACTGCTAGTTACCAATGGGTGTGGAAAGAACTAACAAAACCTCATAGGTTTTTTTTTGGTTTGGTTTGGGTTTTTTTTACAGTAGGGCTCCTGGAACCTGTATGTTTTTGGAGGTGCCTAGCTAAAAGAAGATCATAGGTTGAAAATTATATACTCAGTTCTGTTTCTTTTTAAAGATCAATTTCTTATCTTTTGTCTGGAGTAATTCAACAAGATACTTAATCACTGATCATGGAGCTTTTCATGTCGGTTGGAAGTGGTGCTTTGAAATGGTGCTTGATTCAACAAGTTAGACAAGCTTTTTCAAACTATCAAGTTTTTGCTTTCCTTAAGTGGTGGGATTAAGTCACCTTCATGCTGAGCATTACTTTGTTAGCTAGTAGCTCCATTTAGGATTTGCATAATGTTGTCTTTAAAATAAACCAATGTAGTTCAAAAGCTATATAATAGCTGTTACTGCTAAATGAGCATCTGAGAGGTTCATATACTCAAGATTTAGTGATGATAATCTGTTAAACTGTTTAGTAAGTGGGTGCTTCAGTTTGTGGACCAGCACTAGATAATAACGTGGCAACTGCAAAGCTGCCTAAATGAGAGTCTAAAGAAGATAGTGGTAAAAGGACCATTGCCATTCCTTAGCATCTTCCATTACTTGAAATAAACACCTCACATCTACAAAAAAAAATGTGTGAGCAAGCAAAGTAGAATAAGAGGAGACTTCTGAAGTAAATGTACTTTGAGGTGGAGATGGCTTTCATGGTACCTCATAAGTATTTTGTTTTACCTTATACAAAGATTATTTCATCTTGTTAAGACTAGATCATTTATTAGAATCTCTGTTCATTTGCCTAATTAAATAGTACTCAAATTTAAGCATTCAACATTTGTGTCGAGTAGTATTTTATAGAATTCCATACAAGGCTGTGGTCAATTAAAGTAGACTTAGTGAATCCTTATTCAGGGCAATGTAAGAAAAGTTAAATTCAGATTAAAAACTAATGTATTGTTTACAAAATTAGATTAACTTTACTCAAGTTAATTTGGAGCTTTTCTCATTTCAAGTCGTAGTTGATATGAAAACTTTGAAGAAATGTTGTCCTCAGTTTCTTGGAACTTTTTATGGCCAATGTTTCTGTATTGCTGGCTGGATCTTGACTGCACATTACTTCTTGTTATCCTTTACTTTTTCTCTGTACTTTATTTTGATAGGAAAAATCCTTACCAAGAAATATTATCATTTAACATGTACTGTCCAGTGTTAAGTAATGAATTGCTGCTGTTGTATTAATATGTTAGAAAATACAGAAGGTTAAAAAACCCCCAGCTACTAGTATCGTCTAGGGTGGTAAATCCTAGCAGCTACTATTTGGAGATGCTTGTGTCTTGCTCTTTTAATGAGTTCTGCAGACAGCTGTAGCACTGTTGTATGAGTTAAATGATGAGCGGTGGTGGTGTTATAATTGTAGTCTGAGTGGCTAAGTGGTGACTTGCATTGTTACATTTTTATGCTTGTTTTTATATGCCTTGATCAAAAAAGTCACTTAATACAAGTTAGAGACTAAGCATTATCTGTACTCAGATTACTATTATATCATAGTTTTTGTCTTTTTGGTTGATATTACTACTGATTCTGGCTAATTGAATTGTATTTTACATAGATGTAAGATTTGGGGAGGGGTGGGGTACTCTTATTTATTAAAACTGACATGGCCAATGCACAAATACCACATCCACATAGTGAATGTAGGTATTTGGTGTCTGTGAAAGGAATCGTCTCTGTGTTAAGTGTCTGATGCAAAGATTTTTAGAATTCCATTGCACAATTATGTTCCTTTACTCTGTGTGGAAAGATCTTTGCAGTATGAAGCTACATACTACACATTTGTTACAAATGTATCTTGAAAACGTTTTTCATTTTTAGAATGAGGACTGAAGGTGGTATGAAAATTGCCTTTGATATATTTTTATTCGTGCCATAAAAAACTGATCAGACAGGGAAATGGTAGGCGTGTGCTTCGGTTTATCTGCAGTGTTTGACCTCTCAGTGAGCAACAGGAGTGATTTCTGTTGCAGGGAAGCTGATAGTGGGCAGGTGGCCAAAGCTGCTTTGGCTTACTGAGACACAACTGAGGAGCAGGATGCTGACCAAGTCCAGCTCAGGATTGTTTTGGGATGTAAGTGAGCAAGCAGCCCTGCCAGGTTTCCCTCTGTTTCGAGTGAAGCCATGGTGCCAGCTGCCTGCAGCAGCAGTGTGGGCGGTCAGACGCCTTCCCTGGCACTGCCTTCAGGTAGAGATCTGAACTGTGGTGTTAATCCTCTTCTGTTTACTCTGCCTCGCACTAAGGGAGAATTTTCGTGTTTACTGCGTCACTGAATAAAAGCCATTTACACAGTATGATATTCCTTCTCAACTTTATCACTTCTTCCACTCCTTTAAACTTCTCCTAAACTAGGTTTTTGTACATTTGATGGTAAATTTTCTTGGTAGCACGAGACCTTTTTTTGAGATTGATTCAACCTTCAGGCAGAATTGTGTCAGTCTCTTCAGCTGCCCAGCTGTCTGATACTCTAGTCATCTCTGTGTATTTCATATTACTATCGTCATTAAAAATTGCAGTAGAAGTTAATTTGAATTTTTTTTCTCCTACATATGCTTTTATGGACAAAGTGGATGAGTTCATTGCTTGTTTGGTTCTGGCAGTAACATTTAATGGAGAAAGCATATTCTTGGAGCAGGCATGCAAAATGCATCTGAGGGTTGCTTGGGGGGCGAAGGAGGCTTTGACCTGCTTGCAGGTTTGTTTTAATGTGTTCTCAATTCATGGCTTCCAGCGTGTTTCTGAGCACCACACTCTGTGGCAGGCTGATCAAAACATCAGCCTTTTCTCCATTAGTTGCATCTTTTATTTCTTAGCTTCATGCGGCTTCTGTGGTGCTGACAGTCCCGTCAGGAGGCCAAGCCAGGGAGGTTTGCACAAGGAATGCCTGCGGTCAATGCCAATGATTCTTGCTATGCAGCTTTGCCTGTTTGAAGATCAGGATTATTCTCAGTCTGTGCTGTGTTCTGTGGTTGTGTCGTTCCTCATGATCTATCGAACCTAATTAACTCTTCCCAAATTTGTTGTAGCCCTGAGTAACTCTTCTGTCTCCAGACAAACCAAGTGTTTCTTGTTTACTTTTAGCCATTTCAGTGGTGCTGCCTGAGGGAGGAGTTCTTGGCTACCTCTGTAGGCCCAGTGCAATACAGTATTTTTGAATACAGTAGAGCTTTTTTGATTGATCTTGATACATATTTCTTTCTCATCCACATTTGTGGTGATGCAGAGAAATTAGAATATGACTGAAGAGATTTGAATACTCTAGAAATACCTTTTTCAAAGAGACAGTAGCATGGTTTTTCTGGAGATACATGTCTTCTAGCTATTTTTTTTCCCAGTGATCTTTATGCTTCTGATTTACAGTTAACACTAATAGGACAAAAGTCCACTAATACATTTTGTAACTGTTCTCAGTAGTAGAAGATATATGAATAATATTGTAGCAAATTCAATGATGATTTTAATGAGTGGGCATTCCATAATGACATAATGTTCTGGATTTTTTAATACGTGTGTGTGTGTATACATATATAAAAAAAACATAAACTAAACCTATAGACCCATCTGAATTTCATGATGTGATGCAGCACTGTTTCATAACCTATCTAAAGTACTCCATTGCTTCTGTATGATTTCAAAGAACAACTGCATGTATCTCCAGTGTCATGCATAGTTCAGCATGGTCAGAAATATCTGGGGCAAACCAGTATGCTGGTGAGAAAAATACACTGGTAATGATAATGGTACAGAGATGGTGTCTGATTTGTTTTCCCCAAAGTTTATCTAATGGTCTTAAACTAGTAATACAGGAATTGCTTTTTTGTTGTTGTTATTGTAATCAAACATGTTTAGCTTCCTTTATTGTAGAGTAATATTAAGGCAGACTTCTTTATATGTAATGAAGCTGCTATATGGTGAAGGAATAGCCAGGATATATATATTATAAGCCATGGGCAGTTCCAGTTGTCTGAACCTCTGTTTTTATAAACAGATTGACAATTTTATCCATTACCATTTGTCTCACAACAAGATTTAATAATTTCTTTGCTTTCTTCCCACCTTGTAATATAGAGTAGAATATTAAGCATTGTCTGTATGTAATACTTGTTTATAGTTTGAATTAGCAAAATTTTTTTCCAGATGACTGTTTGTATATTGCATGTACATTTGTACATGTGATTTCTTTTGCTGTTTAATTGTGAAGAGGTGTTGCTGGCTATGCATATGAATATTGAATAGATTTTTATCATTACTCAGAAAATTATTGGCAAAGATGTTTAAAGAGTAAACTAACTTTACAACACAGGAAAAATAATTCTAGGAAAAAATGAAAATCTGAAGTGAAATTTAAAAAAATATTTAATCTGAATAAGCTTTAGAAGTAGCATTTTTTTTCTCTTCTACTGTTTTGATTTGCTATTCCTAAAGAATGGGAAAAAATAAAGACTATCTTGCTTGAAATTCTTGTTATGAAAATTTCAGTTGTACTTGATACTAAGATGGTGACTTCTGGTATGAGCTTGAAAACTTAATTCAAGTTGGCTGATTTGGTTGTTCCCATATGCATAGTAACTAGCACTGTGTCCATGGGAAGTTTATAGCCTCTCTTACTGGACACAACAAAGAAATAGCATACATGTGGTGTAACATCCAGCCAATTATTTGAGGTCTGTATAGTCATTCTGTTGTTTGCTTGTTTAGTATTACAGAAGGTATTTCAATACCTTTTTCTTCTCTAATAAAAAACTTCTTTTTTACCGTCTGATATTAGGGAAAAGCCCTTCTTAGTTATCATTCTTGTCTCTGGTATTTTTCCTGTTTCAAAGAAACTGCTGTGCTTTAAACTTCATTGGATTATGCATTTTGCTTCTGTGTTCATACATGTGCGTAGTTGCTTCCATTATATCATGCCTGGTACAGTAACTAAACCCATAATGTAATGGGGAGGATGCATTTGGTCTTAAAGTAGTCTCTTTCTTTTTCAGTGCTACAAATTAGTTTTCTTGAGATCTGATGCAATTATTTTGAAAGCTTCCTTTTTAATTTATACTTCTAAGGATCTCATGAGCACTGCTTCTCTATGTGTTTTCTTCTTACTACATTTATTCTTGAGTCAGCAGTAATGAGTCTTTAACTCTGGCAGGTTTGGGCTGGAACCAACAAGAAACTACTTAAAAAAAATGAAAGGTAAAAAGGAATCCCAGCAGACAGCAAATGACACAATTCTTAGGGTTCGGTGCCAGCTAGGAGTGTAAACTTACAATGTTTTACTTGTTAGGGTGTGACTGTATGTGTTTAATCCTCTGTCATACGATCTCTGAGGGCTAGTTTGTGATGTAAAGTCCTTACAATTAACTTACTTTTACTCTTTAAGAGCAGTGTTTATTCCACCACTGATGGAATACTCTCAGGTGCAGTACGTAATCTTAACAACCTCGTTTTGTTTGTAATTGTTAAGGCTTTTTTTCCTGTCAATAAAAAGTTCGTCAGGGTTTAATTCCATGTCATTCTGTGCTGTTCTGCGAAAATGTCTTTGTATGAAAACTGAGTTGGCTTTCACTGTTACTTTGCTGATGTTCTGCTGACATTTTGAGGAGAGTAAATGTACAGTTGCAGGCTTGACTGGTTTCTCTTGAAGTTTGTTGCTGAACCACATAGCAATGATAAAGTACTTATTAAAAAGTGTAACATTTTAACACACTTGTATCAGAAAGCATGGTCCATATGTGTAAGCACAATGGATAGCTTTGCTAGTATGATACCAATGAAGTCAACACAACCAGCAGCAACTGACCTTGCCTAAATTTTGGTGGGTTAGGCCATTAGGGCACTGCTGTGGTTGTTTTTTGGTACAGCCATGCTGTGTGTAACAAACACACACTGCAAGTATGCTGAGTGTTCAGTACTCTGTATGTTAGTGAGTACATAAGGACCCTGTTTTATATCATGTTTCAGGTTCAAATTTAGTATTACTAGCTTCTCAGTTATATTGTGTCTAAAAGGTATTTAGACAATTATTGGGTTCTGTCTGTCTGTTCTTTGTCACATCTGCTTTCAAGCTAAGGATGAGTTCTAGTTTTCGTGCTTCAGCATGTATACCTTTAAACATAGGTTAAATGTACCGCTTAAAAATTTTAAGTGGGTGGATGAAGTGTGTTTCTACTGTTTGTTTTTTTGTGTGCATTGTATGGTACGGGACGAAAAGGCTATCAAACCTGCGCTGATCCTTGCTGTGCTCTTCTCTTGCATTATTGGTGGCATTTCCTATGTGAGAGAGGTAGGAAGGGGGAAAGTTACAACAAGTGTTGAGATAATTTAGCAATTAAAATATTTTTGTTGCTGAACTTTAAACATGTAAATTTAAGTGCTTTTTGCTACATCTGCTTCTGGATGATTTAAAACCAAAGTAAGGACAACAAAGTGTAATCCCAGAGCAAATAACCAATTTAGGTTTTGTTTTCTTTGAGGGTTTTGTATTAAGCACATTTTAATGTTTAGAATTAAAAAAAAAAAAAAAAAAAACATGGCAGCACACAAAAAGCTATTTCAGTAATAACTCAGGTATTTTTTATTCGAAGAGATGGAGCTATTCAGTTTCTATCAAACTACGAGAGGGCTGAGCCGACAGGACGAAAAAAAAAAAAAAAAAAAAAAAAACACAACCAACCAAACTCAGAAGAACTTGTACCCGAGATCTAACTTTGACATTGATGATTTTTGTACTTGGAGATAACCAGTAGGGAATGTATTCATTATATTCTTTCTTTTACCAGCTGTCTCTTTAGTTTTTGATATGACATTATCTGTCAAAATAGACACTGCTTATAGTTGGCCAGGATATAAACCATTCAAAAGATGTTTGCAAAAGTTCAGTAGAGATTTAAGAAAAAATTGCCTGTCTTTGTTTTCAGAGGATTCAGCAGGCTTTTGGACATGAGAAGGCAAAGGAGGACGTCATGCAGTCTTGTAACTCTGTGTTGTCAGGTGTGAGGATTGAAAGCAAGGACAGACATTTGGGCTCCTTCTTCTCCACTCACACTTGGACAGCGCATTGGAAGGAGGATGTTTGAACTAAATGAAATAGGGATGGGATCTGAAGAAGGAGAGGAAAGAGTATGAAAGAAGGAGAGGGCTAGGCAATTAAACATGAGGTGAATGGAGATGAGGGAAATGGAGGAATTCAGAAAGGAAGAACTACAACAGCTAGGGGAGTGATAAGGGCTGATGTTTGAAGAGGAGATGGGGAAGGAAGATATGCAAAAGTTTGCATCTTTGTACTTTCACTCTCTGCAGTTCAAGCTTGGAATAATTGACAGATTTCGTGTATTTACCATTTGCTTACCAAATTAGTTAGGTCTTGAGTCAATGTTGGTCCAGATAGAAATTCATTACTTCCTCTGCCTTACAAGGTATTATCATTAGAAAATATTTGCAAGCATTGTAAATCTGTGGTGAATCTAATAAATATCCTTCCTATTCATGAATTAATACAACTCCAAATGATGCAAATTCATATTCTATCCTAAAAATAAATAAATAAATGCAACTTTCTAAAAGGAATATTGTCTCAAAAATCCTTGAATTCATGTGGTACATGTAGAGTTACATTCAAAAGGATCTGTAAATGCAGCTTGTATTTTATATGTTTTTAATAGTCTTCCTGTTGCTGTCATGGAGTAAAATGTTTCTGCATTTAATTATTTACTAGGCAACAGTAGTGGGGCTTGGAAATGCATAAACTAATGTGGACAGAGTTGGTCTGGAAACTAACTGAGTTGTTAGGGAAAACATTCTGCTGAAAGAAAATATGGTATTTAGCTAAATTCTAATTCTCTTTGAATATCTCAGAATAATCAGAAAGGGTTAATCTCTTAAGGAGCTGTACTTAAGGGTGGGTAAAGCTGTGTGCATTCACTAGAATACCATTTTGCAAGTTGACTTCTGTTGTTACCTTGTGCTAGTTTAGAATGGTAAAGAGTTAATTTTCTCCATAGGAGTTTGTATGGGGCTGGGTTTTGGATTTGTGATGAAATAGTTTTGATAACATACTGATGTTTTAGGAATGGTTAAACAGTGTTAACATGGAGTTGGGGCCTTTTCTGCTTCTCATGCTGCTCCACCAGGGAGTTGTCTGGAGGTGCACAAGGAGCTGGGAGGGGACGCAGCTGGGGTGACTGACCCCAACTGCCCAAAGAGATTTTCCACACCTTGCCACGTCATGCGCAGCAACAAAACATAGGGAGAAGGGGAGAGGTTTGCCAGCATTGACTGGAGTTCAGTAGGTTGGCTGTTGATGAGCAATTGTGGGATTTTTGCATTATTTGTGGTGGTTTTGTTTTGTTTTTCTTTGAGGAGTTCTGTTTTTCTTTTTATACTACTCCTTTTTCCTTATTAAGCTGTGTTTATCTCAACCCATAAGTTTTTGCACTTTTGCCCTTCCAATTCTCTCCCCATCCCAGTGGTGGGTGGGCGGTGAGCCAGCAGCTGTGTGGTATTTGAACTGCCTACTGGGATTAAACCATGACATAACTTCAGTTCATTTATGAAGGTTTATCAAAATGAAGTCTTGAAAAGTTTGGCTGATTGCCTGCTGAATGTTGCAAGTTAATATGAAGTAGTATTCTAGACTCACATGCTTTCAAGATCTGCCAGTGGCATGTTGTATAGATTCCTCTATATGTGCTTTAAGAGTTTGCTTGCTTATTTGGAGACTTCACCATATTTGTGTTAGGTTTGACATTTTGCTTCTCTATATCACTACTTCTGGAATCTAAAGTATTACAGAAATCTATTTGTTGGATACTACTCCTCATGAAGTTGAATCACTCTAGTGAAGTTGCAACTGCAGTGAGCCTTCTACAGTTGAAATCTTTCTACTCCATACAGATATATATTGTAAGATGATCTTTAGGTGTTATTTAATATGCATATTGTTTATTTTTAATATACAAGATTCTAGTGTCCTGTCAATATGTCCTCGGTACATTTTCTTTCAAAGTCCAAGCAGTATTTATTTTCTGTTTGAAAGAAAAATTAAAAAAAAGGTTGCAAGTAGTACTAACTTTAAAAGGAGAGACAAAAGGTTCCAGTATCCTTGTTTTTCAGTGGTGCATTTGTCATTTAGTCTTGCTCAGTATACAGATCTGAACTTAATCTATGTATAAAAATACAAATATTTTCATATACTAGTTATGTTGTATTAAATATTCTAATAATGTTTAAATATATTATATATAATGAAAAATTAAATATCTGAAAGATACAGAGGAATGAAAAATTTACCAAAATAATTCGCATTTCACACCATTGTAAAATAGATCATTATTTTTACCTAACTGTAACATGATAGTGTTATTGAAGCACAGAAGTTATGTAGCTATAGCATCTGAGCCTTGTTAGCATAACAAATGTCACCCACTTACTGTTGGCCTCTGTACAACTTTATTTTCAGATGATTACTACATTGCTATGTTTTGTAATAATAACTGCATTCACAATTGAAGCATCCGTGTGACTGGTATTACAGGGCAAACACAGAGCTGTGGCTATGGGCACGAATGCAAGTGTATTTGTTTTATTCCAGTGCTTGTCACAACCAAGTCTTTTTTTGAAGGCAAAGGCTTTGTAGTGGAAATGAAAATTATTTCTTACTGAAAATCTTGCACTCTTAAAGTTGAGTTCTTAGAAGAAAAGAAAATGTTACTGCAGGCTAGTCATTAATGTAGTTAGACACAGTGCAGGTATAAATAATACGTATCTGTCTAGTTATTCCGTGTGGTCATCTTGATTTACCACAACATGTATGGTAAACCTCAATGTAATCAAAAGTTTGTGAGAGCTGAACTGTGGTTGCTAATGAAGGTGGGTGTGTTTAGATGGAGGAATGTAGCCTGTTGGATGAAAGTTTGGTATGTTGGGACTGGCCTCTTACTTGACCTGTATAAAGGTGGCTGTGGTCTTTTCATACTTGTCTGGACAAGAGTGGCCATCTGAGGAGGGGCTGCACTGGCTGAGTGAAGATGCAGGACATGGTAGCTCCTAGACTGTGCCACCCTCTTGGGTGTTGGGCTTTTTGCTTGGAAGCAAATGAGCTTCTAGGATAACTTAAGTTTATATTAAATATTTAGGGACGAATTTGTCTTGGAGCTGAGGGGAAGAGTACTATTGTTTCTACCCAGTTGTTATTCAGTACAGCACACACCCTGCACACCATCCTCAAGTACTAGAAATAGCAATGCTGAGATGAGAAGGAAGGTTGTCATATCTCACCCTAATGCTTCTGGCACTATCCTCTTATATCAAATCAAGTCAGTAAATTATTGAAGAACATATGTTAGCTCTAGGAGGAAGCTTATTGGCACTTTAGTCTCTATATGGCTCTCTCTTAACTAATGAATTAAGCTAAGTTCAGAGTTAATATTTAGATCAAGGGCAGAAAAGGGCATCTGATCTGACTGGAGATTATATGGCATACCAAAATGTGAGGTACTCTGAAAATTTCCTCTTGTTTATTCAGATTTGTCTGTTACACGTAAAGTTGAATTCAGGTCACAGTTTAAGAGATGAGGAGTGCATAAACTCCCCAGTGCATTAGCAATTTGTAGACAAAACTAATTTCTATTTTTTGCAGTGCATAAGCCTGTGCTACTCCTGAACGTTTGAACAGCTTCAGGAGGCATAACTGAGATAGATGGAGGATAAAAACTCAATCCAAGGTTAAAAATACATGTCTTTGAACTTTCTTTATCACAATTTATTGGTCATAAGCATCTAGCTCCAAAGTAAAATAAGAAAGCCTTTGAAGTTTCTGTTTGGCTGGTGCCAATGATGGGATGGAAAACCCACCCTAAAATGCTCTACTATGCTAAATAGTGTACTATTTTACTATACGAAAATGCCCCACTGGGACAATATGTTACTAGTTGTGAAGATTGTTTTGTTTTGCCCTCGTGAGAAGCCGATCGGGGCAGAAGCGTGCCCGTCGCGGGCAGGAGCAGCGGTGTGTCGCGCCAGGGGCTGGCGGTGCAGCGCGGATGGCGAGCC
>NW_008236217.1:10252798-10254426 GCF_000691975.1 Corvus brachyrhynchos | reverse complement strand
ACTGTCTGCAGTCAGGAGATGTTTTGTTCTGTCTAAAGAAAAGGAAGCAGCAGAAGGGACTTTGACACTGTCTTCAGCAGCCTCGTATTTGGTCGCAGAGAAGATGTAGGTAGGCGCTGCACCAAGGTGCACAGGGGAAGGATGAGAAGCATCAGACACAAGCTGCGACAAAAACATGCCAATTACATGGTGGGATGTCGGAGGGATAAACTTCCCTAAGAGGAAGTGGAATTGCCATCCTCAGGGTTGTCTGAACTCACCTGGACCTCAGCAGCTGACTAGCATCAGCTTTTCTCAGAGTAGGGGATGGGACCAGATGACCTTAGGATGTCCAGTTAGACTGGAATTACTCTGCAGTTGACAGACTTAGAAAGGATAGATCCTCACCAAAAGTGATAGAGGGTCTCAGACTTGCCTTGAAAGTTCTGAAAGTACTTGCCTTGAGAAAAATGCTCAGAAATTTGACTTAGTGACACCATTCTTAGAAGCAGTTCTGGACTGCTTATTACCTGCAAGCATTTGTTTTTCTCCATATGATGTCAGTTGGAACAGGTAGTTTCTATGAGTCGTTAATACATTACAAGGTGATACCTATGAGGCACTCATAGATTACATAACCTAGTTGGTTTAGTTGCTGTCTATATTTCCTCTCTCTCTACCTTCCTTCCTAGGATGCATTTGAGGCAGCTTTCAAATTTACGCCATAGAGCTCACCCTGCTGGGACAGTGGTTGGCTTTTCTACCTTTTCTTAGAAGCAGCTCCCTTCTGAAAAAATTGTTTGGGAGCGATTAACCAAAATATGTTTTCTTCCATTCTTGTTTTGTTCTGATCAGAATAGGACGTTTTTAGCAAACTCTCTAACTGCATATGGGTCTATAGCTTAGGGTGTGAAGGTTAATTTAAAGAAGAAAGATGGATACATTATGCTTTGGTTTAGACTGAGTTTTGCCTACCAAAAACTGAGTGAACTGAAGTTTCTTTGTAAAACACCAATTCACAACTACTTGCCAGTGACTGACTTGTGAATATGCATTTTTATTACCTTCTTTTCAACTGATCTAGTCAAGGATGACTACTTGGATGCCATTTTTCTATTGAAGAAAAACTTGTCCATTTATTCCTGAATACTAGGAATTTTTAGCAGCTGTAAAGCATTTTCAGATACATACTGAAAAGTTGGGATTTTGTTTGGTTGGAGTGGAGTGGTTGTTTTGTAGCACCTAGGACTCTTAACTGAAAAAAGGATCATATGTTGCACAAAGCATGAGATCACATGCAGAACAAGTTCCCTTGCACTTGTGGAGAAATCGTGTTGCTAAAAAGAATGGTAGATTGGGGAGTGAAACAATCAAAATAGCTTGTCTGAATCTCCTGAAACCAGGAATAGAAACTCAATCCATTTAAATGTGGTCCTGAAATTTGGTCCTAAGTCTTCTGAATTTTCCATGCATTGGAGCATCATTTCTATATATGTTAGGTGTCTCTTGGTTTGGATACTTCACTGTTATATAAGCATTTCTATGCCTTTGGTCATGTTTTTGTTCATTTTCATCTCTTTTTGTGATGCATTTTTTAAAATTTGGGTTTGGGGTTTTTTTTTGTTTGCTGTGTTTTTGGGGTGTAGGGA
>NW_008236217.1:10218687-10252784 GCF_000691975.1 Corvus brachyrhynchos | reverse complement strand
GGAATGGTTTTGTGGGGTTTTGTTGTTTGGGGTTTTTTTCAGTCTGTGCTCTTAGTTACCACACTGTAATGCGCAGGACAAGAGACAATATGAATCCACACAAGTACTTACAAGTCCTTTCTTTAAGTCCTGTCAAGCATCTAAGGCAATTTATGCTAACTGAATATTTGTCCTTAAATCTTGCTATAAAAATAATTAATTTAGTAAGGCAGTCTTTCCACGTTTCTTAAACAATGCATTTACAGGTTACTTAAGCTTGTATTGTCCACTTTTGTGTGATCTAAGTGTTGCTTCTTTTTGTAGCATAACAAAAATTGTAGCTGAACGTGACATTTACTCAGCTTAATTTTTATTTATTTAATGTTTTTTTCCTGAAATAAGCTGGTGCTGGATAAGTTGGTGCTTAAGTATATTTTAAAGTGTCTTAAAATCGACTGCATAATTCAAGAAAATTATGTGAAGTGGAAGAAGGCCAGTTTATTGAAGTGATAATTAAAATCCTGCTTTATAGGATATCAGGTAAGTTGAGTGTGAGGTTAAGGGTTAAGTGCAAGAGATTTGTTAAACTTACTAGCTTTGTTTTCCTTTTAAGCATTAATGGGTCATAGTGCCTGGGGAGGGTATGCATGTGGTAAGAAATTTGGAGTAAAATTTTCAACTTTCTTCCTTTGTATTTCAATTATTCTTTCTTTTTATGCTGGTGGGATTCTTAAGGCATGTTTCACAAGGCATGCAGGTGACAGAATTGACATATTTGCATCCTATTTTGCCATTACTGATATATCAGTATTGCTTAATCTTGTCTTTCCTGCTTGGTTATATCACAGAGACTTTGGATAAATGTTAGTAAGTCTTGATCCAGATTTCCATGAAAGCAAGTACTTATTCTGTGTTGAGAAAGTGCATTCATTGCATAGATTGAAAGAAAGATTAGAACAGAATTGTTAGATTGTTGGCAGTAGTACTCAGCGGCATGTTTTACACGTTATTCTTTTTGTTGGAAAAAAAGTGAATTTTGAGTTGTGCTAATGAAAAGTCTCCTTTAAAACTCACCTCATTAATATTGCCTTTGTTAGCAATTAGCACCTACAACTGCTTTAACTAAAGACCTGGTTTTTTCATTTTTTCTCATTTACTTCTGTTGCTGCTGCTTTACTGTGAGGACTGCTGTTCACAGAGATGTACTGTGGAGGAGATATCTTAAGTGACATGTGAGATACCTCATCATGTAACACTAGATTTTATTCTCTCTGCTGTCTTTTTCCAGCCAAATAGGGGAAAACAATGAAATCTCTGCTTTGAGATGTGTAAGCACCAGTGTCTGTGGTATTTGATAAGGCTGTTTGGTGGCTTTTGCTTTCTGCTGTTACTTCGTTGAATGTCAACAGGCTTTCCTGGTTAGCACTGCTCAGGCTTTGCTCACTTCTGCAATGCTTGGCCTATATGAAAGAATAACTTCTCAGCCTTGGGATCTCTTGAATGTATTGTGTGAGTTTGTAGGATCAGTGCAGTATCATGGTTGTAAGGACCATTGCATCTTTTGAGAAAAAAATTTCCTAGTGTTTGGTAGTAACCTTAACTCCTTTCTTCTATTTTCCTTAGTCTGTTTCAAGCATTAGAACCATTTTGTTCACGAAAGCTCTCTATTAAAATTCTGGTCTTGCTGCTCATGTTGCCTCCCAGGGTGTGTTTGTGAGGTAGGATCCACTGTCATTGTAACATGAGAGTACAGAGCCAGTCCCTTCCTCGGGGCACTCAGTAGATACTGTTCAAATCCGCATTTGCTGTCTTCCCACTTCTAGAGTTTTTCCAGGTTTGACACGGAGTCTGTCCTCACCAAATACAACAGTGTCCTCACCAAATACAACAAATACAACACAACAGTGTTTCTCTACTGTTTTAAAGATGATAATAACTTCTGTGGATAGTGTGCCATCTTCATACTTGACCAATTTATTAATAAGTCCGTATGCCTTGTCTCTGGTCACGGAACCACATACTCTGTAACATGTGTGCTGCAAACTTTTATACATAGGATTAATGTACATTGATTGTGTCCAGTTCCTGAATTTGATCTAAAAAATGGAATGGCTTTGGAGGTGACTGAATCCCAAACTTGTGCAAAGGGTGCCATCATGGGAATCTTGCTGGCAATAATACTAGTTTGCTTCACGTAGGAAGTGCATCTGTAGCTGCAGTTTCCTGGCAGTAGCTTCTGCCACAATGCCTAATGTTCCACAGTGGTTTGTAACCTGCATTTTAGTGCTTGTAAATTTAATCTGCATTCAAGATTTAGCCAAACTGCCATAAGAGATTATGCTAATCTAAAGCTTCTGCATCTGAACTTCCTAGTTTGTTCTATTTTCAGTTGTGTCGTGGAAGCTGCTGTGCAAGATGCCACAAAATATGTTCTTGCTTAGTGTTTAAGAGAAACTAATATTTTGTTTTAAGGTAGATTTTTACACAAAACAAGTACTTTGCTGTGTATTGTACTGATGGAGATGTATAATAAAAAAGACAGATTAGAAAAGATGTGAAATAAATAGTAATTGAGGTTTGCTTTAAAGAGGACATAAACAATAAGTGGATAACTTAAGAGGAAAGGTCAATGAAGAATAAAGATTAAGAAAAGCAGAGGGTGAAGAATCAGAAAAAAATGTCTGAGCCAGGATAATTTGTGATACTTTTTGATAGTATGATTAAAAAAAAATCCAAACAATACACTTGGGGATAAACAGATTACCGTGCTTGCAATCCTCTAGATCATTCCCCTTTAATCTGCTCTTGGAAACAAACTTTCCAGGTATTTAATACACAACTGTATGCTTCAAATGAGATCAGAAACTGAATCTAATTAAAGAACATTGCAGCCAACAACATTCTGAAATTGAGAGATTATTTTTATATATTTGGCATAGGATCATTGGTCTTTTTCCAGACTCTGTCTTTTTTTTGTAATACAAGGTGTTGGCTTCCATCCAGCTTGAAACAGAGGGGTCCAAGTTTAACGACTACTGAAGTCAGCAAAATACTTGTACTAGTGTTAACAGAAGCTCGGTACTGTGTAAACTCTGACTTTCTGCTTTTTTGTAGTTCTGACATTTAATTCCCTCTGTGGGTTGTTGCTGCTTTAAGGTAGAATAAGGGATGCTGCAAGAGAGTGGTGATACCTAGTAGTGTTTAATGTATGGTGGACTTGAAGCTGTGTTTAATGGATATCATCAATTTTTTTTTTTATGTACCTGCATAGTCCTATGCAGGCATCTGTTTAGTGACTGACTGAGGAATAAAGACTGTGGATATTGCATGATTCTTAGTTTGTCTTAAATGTAATCTGGTTTCTTACGTCTTGTGCAGCAGTAGCGCAGAGCAGAACAAACTTCTCATACTGTGATTCCTTGTGGTCTTACTGTGTTTGAGGGCTGGTTATGAATCCATGTGTGCATGTATTGCACACGCGCCACCACCCACCATCCCTGTGTAGGTTTTTCTGGTTAGGATACTGCTGTAGTGTGAAAGCAGGACTAGTAAGATGATTCTCAAATTTCCAGGGGTCTATTTTTCTAATCAGTTCTCAAAAACCTTCAGTCAAGCAGTAGGGCACCTGTCTTTTCAAGCTTAAGCTGTCTAGATCTTGGAATAAAATTAAAATTTCTCATGCTTCTTTTGTCTTGTTGCTTTTTTCCCCAGTATATATTTTGGTTTTCCTTTTTTGTTTGTGTGAATGACAGTTGTAAAAATGCAGAAACACCTTCAAACTAGCAGTGAAAGCAGGTATTGCAAGCAGGAGCTTGGAATTTAACAGAATTCCTTGCATGATTTTTAGATGCTTTATTTAATTTTATTTTGCCTAGTGCAAATGTTCTTTGGAGTCACGAAAGCACAGTTTCTATTATATTTATTTATTCCATATTTTTACATGGAATATGAGAAATTGCCTTCAGTATAAGAACCAAAGAACAGAGTGCTTTGGCTTCTTTTACACTGGAGTCTTCTGATAAGCTGCTTATTTCTGCATTTTGCATTTTAGGTGTCAAATGTGGCAGTTTATTAGAAGACTTTGCCTTTGGAGAAAAGATAATGTTTTGTGTGGAATATCCACCATTTCTGTATTCAGTGAAATGCTCCTAACTAGAATTTTGTAAAGTGTCATTTCTCAGCAAAAATAGATCTAGTAAGAACCAATATCTACTTTTTCTGGAGAACTGAGCTGTTTAATTCCTTCACGTTGACAATTTCTCTTCTAATTGGAAATGTTGTAAAAAGTTTGTAGAATCTCTTCACTGCAAGACACTAAGAATTTCTACATCAGAATTCTCTGATAGTCAGTATAGTGTCAGTATAGATTTCCTCTAAAATTATAATGGCCCCTTTTTGCTTTGCTGTCATATTTCTTATTATAGGTAGAGTTGTTTTCTGTTGTCCTAAGTAATGCATGGAAATTTTGTTCAATAATGATGCAGATTTGGTAACTGATGAGTAGCAAAGGAACAGTTAGAGTAGTTGGCATTAAAACTCATTCTGGGGAGACAACAGAAATGTTAATGTTAAAAAAGACATAAAGGAAAAAAGCAAGAATTTGGGAAGATCTCTGGTTGTATGGAAAATCTTGTATAATAAAAATGTGTTTAAATTCTAAAGTAGAGAGGTTATTTTGAAGGATTTAGGAAGAAGCTAAGCCAGAGAAGTCAAGAGAGATTAACCAAGGCAGTTGGGAGTGTGAAAATGTCTTGAAACACTGAGGCATTGGCCTTCGCCATTGGAAGCAGTCACTTTCTGTTTACCTAAAAGAAGGAAACTATGCTTCTCTTTGTAGTTTCTGACTACTGTGATGTGTTAGGTTAATAAAGAGAAGATCAAAATGTTGAACAGGGTTGATTTTCTTGATAATTATGCATCTTGAGTATTTTTGTGAAAGAATTTTAGAAACACATGGTTAAGCCTCTAATAAAAATACAGAGGTTAAGCTGGTAAGAGACAGAGGTTATTTGAACATAATAACTGGGAAAACTAGTTTGCATACTGGAGTTTACTTGCCAGAAGTGTCTTAAGGCATTTAGGTCCTTCTTGTACTGTGTGTGGGCTGGGTGTTGTGGGTTTTAGTGGGGTTTTTTAACATTTATCAGTTAATTATCAGAGAGAACTGCAAGAAAACACATACCTTAAATTTATTTGTATTAACCAAGCAAAACACTGAAGGGCAGACAGGAGTTGATTCAATTTTGCTAACAACAAAAACTACATTTCTTTGACTATCAAACCCCTCATTTCTAAGTTAATGTTTACAACTCTGGTGCTTTTTTTAATCAGCTCCAGAAAACTGATTGCCCTTTCTGCTGTTCCGTCTCAGTTGCTAGCTTCATACTCATGTGAATTCTTATTCCTTGTAAACTCATGTATGTATTTTCATTATAATTTGCATTTATTGCAAACACAAGAGTCCTTGTTCTGCTTATGTTTTTAGACTTTAAGTAAGAAGCTAAGAGTAACTTGAGACACTACTTTGGGTGTGATTATGTGGTAGAGTAAGTTGTTGGGTGCTCCTTTCATCTTGAGCTGTCTTCAGAGGTTTGTCCTTTGTGAGGTATACGGTGTGTCCTCGAATTCAAATCCCTTTCTCCTCTCCGCATCAAGGTGTGCATTGCAGTGCTTCTCCTTCAGTGAGTATTTGTGATTATTTCTCCAGATATCAGCTAGGCTCGTATCACGGGGGGGGGTCCGATGCTGGTCAGCACCGGTGTGCCACGACCTTCCTAGAAAGCGTGTCCTGCAAAGAACAACTCTTCCAGGGGCGGTGGCAGGCCACCCTGGGCAGCAGGTGACTTCAGCAAGTGTAGCAACTTCTCCACTAAGTGATTCCAGTTCTTGTGATATCAGCTCTTTGTGAAATCACCCAAGGTGAACTTGGGGACAGGGAGACAGGAGCCTCATTTGGCAGTTCCACAGAGGCAGCTTTTATTGTCCAGCAGCCCCTGTGAAGGGAAGGCCAGGGACAAAGGCTCCCTCCTGAGGGGCAGAAACAGGGAGCTTTTATGGGAAAGGCAGGGGGTGGGGGAGAAACCAACTAGCCAACTGGGTACAGGCTATCACCATATAGAAACAAGGCGTGCTGGGGGTGGTTCACTTTGTCACCATGACCCTGAGGAAGGTTGCTTATCTCTGGGAGAGTCTTTTTGCCCTCAGGCCTCTCTCCTCCAAGGGAGTGCAGAGGGCTCTTGTGCCAAGGGCTCCCAGCTCTCCAAAGGCTCGTACTGTTTTCTTAAGTTGTGCGAATCGAAATTGTTCCAAATAGTTGTGCTTTGTCATCATTTTGAAACTTACTCAGCATTACCTTTGGTTTTGCAGCTGAATATACTGTTGCAATAAACAGTACTTTCTGCTTTAAGTAAATTTACTGCTTGTGTACATTTTTGTAAGTCATCGAAGTACGTGCAGTTTATATTGATTATAAATCTAGTGTTTCCATTTTTGGTTTATTCACAGAATGATTTGGCATTCTTTAAAGTCCTGAGTCTATAGGTGAGACTATCTCATTTCTGTTTGCATACTCTTTCTTTGGAAATTTCAGTTGATTTGCCAATATATAAAGATTGAACAATAGTAGGAGTAGTACCATTCATCCAGCACAACAGGCTCTCTTATATAAAGAAATCACAGTATACAATGTTATTCCAGCCATGACAGTACTGAAAACATTTTTAAATTTTATTTTGCAATAGAGGCAACACAGCTGTAAATCTGACTACAGCTGTTGGCTCATTTCTCCAACTAACTTCTGAAGGATTTTTACCACTGGCGTTTAAAGGTGCTTTATTTCTGTTGAACGCAGTGCAGTTAGCAGTAGAAATGGGTCCTGTCCCAGGGATGGCACAGCTTCCCCTGTGTTCTGTGCAGTGGGCTGGGCTCATGTCCTTCATGTACAGTTCTGTCAGCTAATGTTATCTATTATTGATTTGGATTAACTTGTTGGCATCAAGCTAATACTTATTCGTTGAAAGCAGGTTTTGAATAAAATGAAGGAAAAGTAAAATTACCTTTGGGATTTCAAGACCTGAGTGCTTCTAAGCATAACAGAAGAATGCTGTGAGCTGGGAGATCTGAAACCAAATGCAGCTACTGCCACGAACATTATTGGTTTTATAGAACTTGCATTTGCATTTAGATGAAGGTGTTTGACAGATCCTCATTGAGTTTCTTAATTCCTTCTTCGGAAGACATCAGTTTTGGGTCAGGATTGTTTGCAATTCTGGTGTGGTGTTTTTTGGGGTTTGTTTGTTTGTTTTGATTTACCACTTTTCTTTTTAATATTTTAAGTATTGGAAAAGAAACTAGTTCAGGAAATGGAATTATAACATTGGAATAGCTTTGCTATTTACCCAGAGGGGATTACTGTCTTCCTTGACTGTAGCTGTCTCGAGTGATATAACCCTTTTTCTGGTTATTTGGTCCACAAAATGGAAAATCTTTGGGAAATCTGTAGTGAATACTGTGTTGCAAAAATGTGTATCAATGAATGCATGTTTGTTAAAGCTGGTATCTGTGACTGTCTTTTTGTGTGTCACTTTTTTTAGCCCAGGTTATTTCCATGCTGTTGTTATAATACGAGAAGATTAGGCTATAATGTGGGTGAGACAGGTTGCCCCACTGTGTGCCCATAAAATGCAGAGCACCAGAATGCTGGGAAGTGTAGCAAGACTCATTAAGAAAATAGAACGGATTTTAAATAAAGTCCAGTTTTAGGTAAAAGGTCAGGCTCTAGTTCCTTTTTTTATTTGTAGCAGTTCACCCATATACAGTACTGTGCATATTACACGTGTAAGTTAATCTCATTTTTTAATCTACTATAACTGCCCTTTTGATTCTTGAAAATCCTTTTGGGTGTTTTGCATTCCGATATCGATCCCTGTCTGTCTGACTGCTTCAGCTGGGTAATCATTTTTCTTGTTTATCTCTAATCCTTTAAATATTTCCTTCCTGCCACTGTATAACAGTACAGTATGCCTGTTGTTTGGAATGTATCTCAATGATGACTGTAAGATTGTACAATAAAAGTGACTGTGTTTGAGCCTAGATTTCACAGAAATGGTTTACAGTGAAACAAAAATAAAAAGCTGAACATGTGCCTTCAAAGCATGTATGCCAACTGTAGTGCATTGCTTTGCTTAGTCATGTAAAATGTTCATCTTTATAAACCGTAACCTATTCTGAACTACTCAGAAAAATGAAATATGAAGCTCGCTATTTCAAAGTGCTTCTTATTCTGTATTCTTTGTATTGACCTAACAGAAAGAGAATGTATTCTCTCCATCTCTGTGTGTGTATATCTGTGTATATCCATATGCATATGTATTAAAAACTTGATTTTAAAGGATCAACTGTAGAACAGTTTAAATATCTTGATAGAAACATTTGGACCCGTCTCTGATACTTCTTTTCAGCCATCTCCTCCAATAAAACATTCTGTCCTCGTTTCTATGGTGACTGAGTAACAGCATCACATGAAGTTCTGACAAAATGATAAAAATTCCTCCCTGAAATGGTTTCCTGAGAAGCATGGATGTGTTCCACTTCACCTGAAGAATGAGAAGACCCTCCCATCCCCATCAGGGCTTTTCTATTTCTCCCGCACTAGATTATACCCTCGGATCCTTTCACTGTACTAACCAATGCTTTAACAGTTCTGCTTTTCTCATTAAATAAAATTGGCATGTACTTTCTCTGCGTGTCAAAGCAGAGCATGCAAACATAATGAAGGAAAAGAATTTGATACAGAGGTGAAAGCAAAGTGTTTAATATTTCTTGAGGAGCCATTTTTATTTACATAGTGCTTTGGTATTAACAAAGATGGGGGGGGGGGAAGTTGAGGGGTGGTTTGGCTTGGTTTTTGTTACAACTGCTCTACTTAAACAAAAGAAATGAAGAACGCCTGAGATCTAGGCTTCCTATATTCAGTGACTGTCTTAATAAAAACATATCAAACTAGTACCCAGTATTGCATAAACCTTTCAGGAAGGTAAAGAAGCTGCCTTCTCTCAAAGAAAGCATTAGTTGCAACATAAGTGCTTCAGTAACTTGCCATTATACCTCCACTTCCCCATTAGAACTTTGTACGGTCATGGGAAGTATAATTTTAAAAACACATTGTAGCTTTTGATATGGAGAAACTTTGTGACAAAGTTCTGGGTTTATGGCTGTTGCTTTATAACAGACCCTTTCTGAAGTTAATGGAAAGAAAAAAATTCAAATCCATATCTTTATTTCTTATTATTATTCTATCCTTTGAAGATTGTTCTCTTCCCCCTCATACACCTTATAACAAGTATGCTGTGGTTGCAGTGAAAGGTCAGTTTGAGTGTTGTTGTGCCTCAACTTCTGAGATGCTCAGCTTTCCTGTACACTTCTGAGGTGAAAGTGAGAAATTTTTTTGGGACATCCTGACTTTTTAAGTGAATGATCCCTGTTTTAATGATAAAGCACACAGTGCATTGTATCTTATTCAGCTATTATTTTTCAATTATACATTGTAACTTAGGTTATTCTTAATAATTGTAGGGGGTACTCTCTCTTGCACTCAATAACAGCAAGGTCTTTTCGCAGTCTCTTAGCAAAGTACAAGGAAGTAAGCCTGAACCTCCAGACCTACAGAAGTAAAGTTTGTCCTGAAATGCAAAACTTCTACCAGTAGTAATTTATATCTAAAAATAACACTGTCACTGGTAAACTGGAGAACTGTATATTAAATTATCTCTAGAGCTGCCTTTTAGAGTAGGGATTAAGTTTGTTTCCAAGGAGAGGATTCTTGTTTGGAATTCATCAAAATGTTAGTTTTCCTGTCTGGATTGTGTTCAGTTTACTAAGAATGTTTTATTTCCAGCTACGTTTCTGAATTTCTTAAGAAAGTTGTCTGTCTCAGAATAGTTTGTTCGCAAAAGCTTGATTGATCCAGACTCTTCCTTTATCTATGTAGAGATTCTTTGTTGGCTCAGGCTGCTGAGATGTCAGGGATACTAGAATGCTACCAGCTTCGGTGGTGTTTGATGAAAGGCTATAAAGAGAATGTGTCCCACAGAGAAACCTCGTCAGAAAACCAACCAACATTTTCTTTTCTTTGTATAGTTATTTGAAATGCTGCTTTTTTTGAACATAAAAGCAGCATTTGCAGCCAGCAATGTTTTCCTTAGTGAGTTTTAGGTCATCAGTTCAGACTTTTAGGGGAAGCTTGGTGGATGCATCCCTGAAAAGTGATTGTTCTCCTTATTAATGGTTGGGATATTTTTTAAAGGATATACTGAAATGTGATTGAGTTTCATATGGTTTTTTTCTATTTCCTCAACTTCAGCAAGGCTTTTGACACTGTCTGTCACAACATCCTCATAGGGCAGACTCAGGGAGTATGGACTGGACGAGTGGACAGTGAGGTGGACTGAGACCTGGTGTCTTGGTTTGAGACAAGTTTAGGGGGAAACGCTCTGGAAGGAACCACTCCTCCACAGAAGGCAAGTTTTGGCACTCCCTCCCCCCACTGATGGAAAGGAATTTCTTGGAGGAAAGTGAAAAAACTATTTATTTAACAAACAAAGTGCTGGCAGGGCACAGGAAAAAATTAATAGCTATTCAATATTTAACCTCCTCACTGTGGAGAAAGCTGGTGGATTCAGAGTTCTTTTCTGTAGCTGGCTCAGCCCCTCCTGAGGTCCAAGGCCAGGATGCGGTGTCCTCTCAGCCTCCGTGCCGGTCCACGGGGTCCGATGATCTGGTTCTCGGATCACAGCTAGGCCAGACAGTTCCAGAAGAGGTAGTTACAGGAGGATTTCAGTATTCAGTCCTGGGAAAAACTTCTTGTCTCAGCTAACAGGTTAGCTAGAAGCAGGAGTCAACTCTCTCAGCTCTGCTGCGGCAAGAGAATGTGGGGGAGTGTGTATGAGTCCTTGAACACAAACCATGCTGGAGAATTTGCCCAGCTTCCCCCCCACCCCCTTTCCTCGGACCCGTTAAAGCTGCAGGACCCATTTCTGGATATAAAGCAGACCATAAGGGAATACATTGTCATAAAATCACCCCAAGACACCTGACTGAATGGCAGATCCCAGAGGGTTGTAATCAGTGGCACAGGGTCTAGTGGAGGCCTGTCAGCAGTGGTGTCCTCCAAGCTTCAATACGGGGTTCAGTATTGTTTAACTTGTTCATCAATGACCTGGATGAAGGAGCAGATGCCTCCTCAGCAAGTTCACTGATGACACAAAGCTGGGAGGAGTGGCCAATGCCCCAGAGGCTGTGCAGCCCTTCAGAAGGACCTCGACAGGCTGGAGAGATGGACAGGGGGGAGCCTTCTGAAATTCCACAAAAGGAAGTGCAGGGTTCTGCACCTGGGTAGGAATAACCCCAGGCACCAGCACAGGCTGGGGGCTGACCTGCAGGAAAGCAGCTCTGTAGAGAGGGATCTGGGGCTCCTGGTGGACAACAAGCTGTCCATGAGCCCTTGTGGCCAAGAAAGCCAATGGAATCCTGGGGTGCAGCAGGAAGAGCATTGGCAGCACGTCAAGGGAGGTGATCCTGCCCCTCTGCTCAGCCCTGGTGAGGCACATCTGGAGTGCTGTGTCCAGCTCTGGGCTCCTCAGGACAAGAGAGACGTGGAGCTCCTGGAGCAGCTCCAGTGGAGGGTAACAAAGATGATTAAGGGACTGGAGCATCTCTCTTATGAGGAAAGGCTGAGGGAGCTGGGCCTGTCCAGCCTCAGGAAGAGACACTGAGAGGGGACCTCATCAATGTCTGTGAGTATCTGAAGGGAGGTGCCAAGAGGATGGAGCCAGGCTCTGCTCAGTGGTGCCCAGCAATAGGACAGGAGGCAATGGGCAGAAACTGATGCACAGAAGTTCCACCTGAACGTGAGGAAGAATTTCTTTACTGTGTGGGTGACTGAGCACTGGAACAGATTGCTTAGAGAGGTATTGCACAATCCTGTGTCATGTTCTCTGGGGGGAAGCTGCTTGAGCAGTGAGATTGGACCAGATGACCCACAGTGGTCCCTTCCAACCTTATCTATACTGGGATTTTGTGATTAACTGTCTGATTCTGATAATCAAACAGCATAAGTGTATAGAAGTCCTCACTTCAGTAAATTAATTGGTGAGTTGTATAAGCAATTTCTTTCCTTTTTGGAATAGTAAATTTATTAAATGAGGCGTATCAGTTGTTTCAAATGTAGAGGTAGAACAATGTTTTATAAAAATATAAATTTAATTAGTGCAATAATTGTCCTGAGTACAGCCTCTTGGTTAAGAAACCATGTATCTGCTTTAGCAATTTTACTGTCTCTACATGCAGTTAGGGTTGTATGAAGTTCTTCTTGTGAAGGCATCTGCTCTATGGGTGTAGGACAATGCGACACATGTATCTTGCTGTGTAATCTGTGTATTAAGATGCCTTATTATTAAGGAATATGTATATATTTGCTATACTAATTTATTTCATAGTAAATCACATGTATAGTCCTATAGATAGGTCTCCCTTTCCACAAAAGCCTAATTTTTTGCATTCACCACAGTGCTTTGAAAAATTATGTTCTCCTGTTTCTGGACATACATAGTATTTGTTTATATTCTATTTATTATCAAAAAAAAGATAAGAAAATGGAGTTTAAGTCCTGATGCATTGTTTGACTTTGAAGACATGGGTCAGGAAGAACCTGATTTGTGTAACAGACGGTAACTTAAAACATCTAGGGGACAGGTCAGTGCTTTGCAGTGTATGTGTCTATTTGACAGAGAAGCAGCAGGCTCTGCTTCTTTTGGTCTGTTGAGAAGTTACTTTGAAACAGTCTGTCTGGTGTGTAAAAGGGGCAAAGTAGCAGAAATAGCACTGGTGAGTGATTTTTTGTGGAATACAGCTTGGCATTACCCTGCTTTCTGTCTTTTGAGGCTGTTGGCGTATTTTTAATTATTTTGTTCTTACATGGGGTTTTTTTAATGTTCCTTTTGTAAGGGCTAGAAGTGTTTGTTAATAAAGAAAAAAAGAGCTATTAAACAATTCTTGTTTGATGAAATCTTAAATAGCTGTATGTATTGGAATTAAATCAGGAATTCTGCTAAAACAGTGACATTCATTGCTGTATTAATGTTTGTCGTTTATTTTGAGAACAGATTAAATTTTGACACCTTCTTCGATGAAATAATGAAAAGATAGAACTAGTTTAGTGTAATGAATCCCTGTGGATAGAAAAGATCTTGTCATTTGCTGAGATAACAAGAAGAAAAACCTTGAAACTTTTCTGAATTGGTTGCTTAGAAGTAGTGGTTTTTATCCAAAATTGGTATCAAAGTGAGGAGCCCGCATCAGCTTTTACTGAGATGCAGTAAAGCTGAACCCCCACCTTCTTACATTGCAGTGAGTTCTGGACCTGGAATGCACTTACACTAGGGCGGTGCCAGCTGATGAAAGTTTTAACCAACATAGTAATGCTACACCTGGAGCTGCTGGATTTTCATGTTTTAGATAAAGATTATGCTTAAGGAAACACTTCATAGACTGCTGACCACATACCATTTTAGCCAGTAGCTGCTTTCCATAAAGGAAAATGACATCTAAATCAAGAAAAAAAGTGTGACATAGTCTGCAAAAAGTTTCTTAACCTGCCTTTGACTCTGCTGTGGGCTGGAGTTTGGGAAGCTGAAATATAATTGTCAGCGTGGTTGATTCAGCGTGGGTGAATATATTTGAGTTTCCTGTTGCTCAGTTGCATTTGTATATTGGGAAGGGAATATTTCAACATGTACATAGTTTGAGATGTAATTTGGAAGTACAGTATTTACATGAGTATTAGCAGGGAGTTATTAGTAGAGCTTTGTTTGTTTATTTTTTGGGATTATGAAGTACAAAACTAATAGTGATGTGGATTAAGAAGAAAAAGGTTTATAAATACCTACTGGTGTTATGCTACCCGGTATTGAAACATAAACATGTATTTTGCAAGATAGTGGTTAGGTTTAAACCATTTCCTCTGAAAACAGTGCTGGCTTTAGGTAAGACTCCTGTCGCAGTCTATTAACTTTAACTACATCGAGCAGAATAACGTGGAAAAGACTATTGAAGATAATAACTGTAAAACACTGAGTGAATATTTCATACAGAAATATTTTACATGGTTCTATATTTTAAATTTCTCTCTTCTATTGTTTGTGATGCTTCTTACATGTAGGTAGTGACATATCCTTGTTTTCCTATCTTTGCTAGGTGGTCTTACCAACTCCAGCAGTAGACTTTGCATTGGTCTTCAAAAAAGACCTATCTAGAGTCCTTAATAGTCTGAATTTGAACAGTTTGACGTGCATTTCTGACAAACCTTGCCTTTTGGAAAGTTAGCCAAATTGGTCAAAAATAGTTTTTATTGTATTTGACCTATTGCATTGGTCAAATTTTAATTGTATTGAATTATCTAAGCAGTCCTTAAGGAAATGCTTATTGTCATATAGATACATGTATGTATGTAAACGCAGTCAAGTGAAAAATAGCAGGTCAACTTTTTAAAATACTTATAATACGAAGTATTTGCATGAGAGATTGCGTGGGGATGGGATTATCTATTAGTCATGGAAATCAGAAGATCACTGGATGCATAACGCTAGGATAAATACAGTAATGAACAGTGGGAATTTAAGGGTCATCATGAGTACAAGTGCTCTATCAAGAGTCTGTCATGAGTATTTTAAAGGCTTTATTATTATTTTTAAGGGCTGCTACTGCAGCAGTTCTGTCACTGTGCATGTTGAGCAAACATGCAGTGGAAATGAAAATAATTTTAAAAGCTAGAATGTCAAGCCTTTTATTATATCCATAAACTAAAGGCTATCAATAAAATACTGAAACTAGTATGTTATCTATTATTTATACAACTCTGCAGTGAACCACTGTAACCAGTAATGTTCAGTCTGAACAATGTGTTTAATAAAGCAGATAAGAACCTAAACGTAAGAGTAGGTTTAAAAAAAAAATTGGTCTTAAAAATGTTATTTAAAGTTCTAAGCAAAATACGTATCTAGTCAAGGCTGTTTTAAATATAGATGGAAATAGTAGGATTTTTAACTGTAAGAAAAGAGCTATGGTGCGATCTAGTACCTCATTTAGGTTAGTAATCTTTGATGGTTTTAAGAAAAAATATAAAAGTACTTGTACATGAAGGAATCATAGAATATCCTGAGTTGGAAGGGACCCATAAGGATCATCAACAAACCTCACCATCATCATAGTCAAACCTCTTACCTTTTAGTATTAAAGCTGCTGAAGTACATAGGAACAACGCTTCTAATGTGAACATTGGGACTGTGTACAGAAAAAATCCTCTTCTGCTAATGTATGAGCTGTTCAAATATGTTAGCTGTTGAACTTTTAACTTGCTTTTTGAATATGTGAGAGCTCAGTTCAGGTTAATAAATCAATCCATTTAAGTCAGTCCATAATGGAAAGTCTTGGGAAACCGAAGGTATAGGTGTGAAAATCAGGGCTGACATGATATGACAAGTTGTTTCTTAACATCTTTGCCAAATGTGTGACTTCACAGCTCTACCTGAGGCTGTGTGGGTTCAACCCTCACACACATCACACGGATTGGAAACTTGTAGAAATATTTTATAAGGCAGCTGCCGTCTTGCAAATACCTATACTTTTTAAAGGATATTTGGAAATTTTCACTAATCAGTTCAGAAGCTGCTGTTTCCTTTTCTTTTTTACTATTTTGGGAGAAGGCAGAAGAGAGGGAGCTTTTTCTGAGTTTATCTTTACAGGTTCAGTGTTTTACTGACACATATGGCATGATGATTTTTCTCTCCTTTTCAGAAGAGAAACCTGATTGCTCCAAGGCCCGCTGTGAGGTCCAGTTTTCTCCTCGATGTCCAGAAGATTCCATCTTGATTGAAGGCTATGCTCCTCCTGGTGAATGCTGTCCACTCCCAAGCCGTTGTGTGTGTAATCCTGCAGGCTGCTTGAGGAAGGTTTGCCAACCTGGCTATTTGAATATATTGGTTTCTAAGGCATCGGGAAAGCCAGGGGAATGCTGTGATCTCTATGAATGCAAGCCAGGTAAAAGTAGACACAATTTCTTTTCCCATTTTTCAATTTTTTCTGTCTGAAAAGCAAAATAATCTATATAAATGCATCCAATAAAGCCTATATTGTTTTCTGAAGTGGTTTGTATTTTTTGCTGTAGGGAGTTTTAAGAGGTGAAGGTACATGGGACTGTAAAAATGAAGGTGTGTGTTAGGAGGGTAGAAGAACAGTGACTTTGAAATGATTGGGGAAGGAAAGAAACTAATGGATTTAAGGGAAGTGTAGAGCTTCGCATATGGGGATTAGAAATTAAGAGACCTGGTAATAAACCTTGTGTCTTCAGAGTCTAACTTGGTATCCTGAAGAATTGTAGGAAAGAAGAGTTAGAGAGGAACTGAACTACATGAATTATAGCTGAAATGCCATGTTGCTAGAAAAATATGGGATAAAGGGCAGAGTAAGGCCTGGGAGGTAGGTGTTCATGCAGATACTCTTGTGGGGGTGATGTCACCCATTTTACTGAGTATGTCACCAAGTCTATGGAGTTAACATGCTGAACAGAGAAAATTGTGTTTCCGTTTTTTGCCACAGACCTAAAAACTTAAGCTCTGTGAGTAATGCTTCCAGAACACTCTTCCTGCACCTCCATGTCTGCTTAACCAGCCTCATAGGGGTTTTGCACCAGCAAGGGCTTTCTGGTGGAAACAAAACTGGGAGGACTACTTCCTGTGACAGCAGTGCTGTTTTATGCCAAGATAAAGTGCTTGCGCAATTAAAACATAAATTGTGTTTATTTCTGCTCCTTAAAAAGGATATCAGTGCTCTCTAGTTTACTCTGGCATTTCAGTTGGGCGCCTTCTGCTGAGAACTGTGTATGTTCAAGTGCTGTGATTGACAACAGAGTTAGTGAAAGGAAAATAGAAAGCGTTTCCTCAACACTAAATGCTAGAATAAAAATAAAATATTTCATTTTGAGAGTCCCTTCCTCTTCTGTCCCTTTTACTTTAGGAATACAACTAAAGGCATTGGTATTTAGTTAAAATGCATAGTGAAGAAACTTAGTATTTAGTCACACATGTCTATTAACCTCCAGGTTAATTAGCTTTAAACATTCTTACCTGTTGCTCCACCAAGCATCTCATCACAGTTGTACCTACTGAAAACAAGTATGTCATGCTCCTTGTTTTACTGTGATTGTAAAGCTCAGAGATGAGATAACCCTAGTCTGGTTCCATAAGCAACCTCTTTTATTCCTACAAGATGTATGTAACTGTCCATTCATGAGTAGTGAATTTAGTCAATATGTGTTGAATTTAATTTTAAGCTGGAGATTACATTTCTCAAAATACAGTTTCAAAACATTTTTCTTCTTTAAGATAGTTTGAATGAGCAATCTCAAATGGAACTGCATAATGTGTTAACAGCAAAAATAAAAATAACCCAAAAAAACATTTGTGGGAGTATATGTGCTAAACCACTATGAACAAGGACATTTTAAAAATCATGTTTGTTTAGTTAAAGATTGAGTTAAAATCTAATTTAAAATGCATTTTGCTGCAGTGTTGATAGGAACTCTGGCTGTCGCTTCTGAATAAAACAAGCTAAATAGTTTACTTTGGCAGTTGTCTAACAGATGTTTGTTGTACCTTTTGTGATAACTTTGGTGTTGTATGTGGTGCAGTGGGGAGTGTCGTCTTTTAGTTTCTGACATCCTTGGGAAAGCATTGGGAAATGTCTGTCATGATAGGCATAACCTATGTTGAAAAGACCACTCATTTGTCATTCTTTCAGAAGTCTTTTTGGTAGAGCTTTCATTCTCACTCATCTCCAGCACGGCCTGAAAATTCCTCTTTTTTTTCTGTTACCAAATAATGGTTTAAACACAATCGTAAAGAAAATGTTATTGTTTGGCTTACTTCTTTGAGGAATCCTGTGCAGTCAGGGCTTGACGGAAAGTCCGAGATCAGCAGCAAAATTTAGTAGGTAGTGTGTAATGACGCACAGGGAAGTAGTTTGTGCTCCACCCTGATACAGCTTCAGCATAGAAAATCAGGTCTGGATCTTTTACACTCTTGCACTAAGGACAAGGGTCAGCAAAATCAAGCTTTTATACACAGCTCAGAGAAATAGAATTCTATAATGTTTTTCTTTTACCCTCTGTTACTTACAGAAATAGTACTTATATTGTTTTATTGGATGATTTGTCAGAAGCTTATGTTGACAGAACTTGAGATAAGAGTGGAAAAGGACTGGAGAAAAAGAGTGAGCAAGAATTACAGATACATTTCTAATGGAGCTGGAGAAATGGCTTTTAAGTTGACAATGAAGGTGAGGGAGGGGAAAAAATCAGCAAATGTGGAGATCCATGTTGGGAAATACCTGGGATAGAGCAGTTAAGGGATAGGGCAGCTAGGAAAGTGATTCAGGCAGTGATACAGCTGCATTGAAGGTCCAGGAATGATATGGTTGTATGTAATACATTCTGAAGTGTCATGGAATGTAAAAAGGATACTCCCTTTCCACTTCTCCCATGGCAGCCAATGTGACTACCATTATCATGTGTAGTTGTGTTGCGTTGCATTATTCATGAGGAACCGGTTGAAATGCATCTGAAGTGAAAGCAAAGGATGTCATGTCATGCTTCTATGCTGTAAAAGCAGACTGTGCATCCTTGTACTGAACCCTCAGAAATCCGTGACTTCTGAAGCCTTACCCTGTGCCGAGCCACTGTGTTTCATGAGAAATGCAAACACTGACTTGCTCCTGCACCATTAGATGCATAAGTATTTATTTAGATCTTGCCCTCAACTGTACATTGTATTAGTTGAAAAGCCAGCCATTTTACTAGCTGAAATATGTCAGGGTGAAACTTAACACACTTAATATACTTTGTTAACTTACTCTACTAGAAAGTTTTATTCACCTAGTTTCATTACAGTTTCAAAACCTTTGGTTTTGTAGTCTACAAAGGCAGTACTACGCTATTACAGATATGTCAGGGTCTGCAACCATGGCAGGGTTTCTGCTACATTCTTATAGAAAAGTGGTACCTCTCGGATGCTTCTATATACAAATTCAGTGCATGAGAAAATTCTTTGAAGACTTGTAAGCAAAGGTTGTTTGGGTGAAATTTTGCTGATAAGAAATTGGAACATCTTTATGAGTTCTTGAAGACACTGATTTTTCAAACTATTTAAAGCTTAAAGCTTCTGTGATAGACAAAAAAAAGAGTTTAGAATAAAAGCTTATAATAAACTGTTCATGAAATATACATGTTAATTATTGGAATCACAGTAGGATGTGAAAAAAAACCTAGAAGTTCAGTGGCAAATGTTTGCAGTCTTATTTTTTAGGACAGTAGTGCAGCTAATCTGGGAGTTATCTTTTAAAGAAATGAAGAATCCAGTTACAGGCTGTTCTGTAACCTCAGAATATTTCGTTTGTTCCAGTCTGTAAGTTTGTCTCAATACTTTTTCCAGTTTGAGAAACCTGTTTAAATCTGAAAGAAAGTAGGAACTTTTTTTCCTTTTTCAAATATTTTTCATTTCTTATTTGTCTTCATCTCTCTCCTGTGAGAAAACTGGGGGAGAGATGTGACTGTTCCACCTGCAGAAGAGGAGACTCAGGGAAGATCTCGTCAGTTCATATGAGTACCTGAAGGGAGTGTAAAAGCAGAGCCAGGTTCTTTTCAGTGGTGCCCAGTGACAGGACCAGAGCAGCAAGAGGCACAAATAGAAACACAAGAGCTTCCCTCTGAACATCAGGCACTTTTTCACAATGGGGGTAACTGAGCACTGACACAGTTTTCCCAGAGAGGTAGTGGAGATATTGAAAAACTACCTGGGCATAGTCCTGGGCAGCCAGATCTACATGGCCTGGCTTGCGAACCTCCTGTAGGTAGGTCCTGTCCTACCTCTGTAGCTGTTTTGTGATTTATCTAATAATGTAATAATGAAGAGAAAAAAAATCCGTTTGAGTAGTCTTAACTTGGGGTTTGTTGTTAAAAAAGACAGAGTGCTGCTTTTCAATATTAGTGAGCCATGTACTATCACACTGTAACCACTGCAGTGGAGATATGCAGAGCAGATGTAATTCTGAGACTGATGTCTCATGGTGACTAAGTCAGTTATTGCTATGTACCACTGAGGATCAAGCTTGGAAAATGTAGGACCAGAAGAGAAAAAATGGGCCTTTGAAGGTTATGAGCTCTTGTAAGACCGGTAGGTAGCATTGCCAAGCTGCTTTAGCAGTTCAGTAAGTAGCTGTGATAGTGTTGATATTGCAGTGAAGTTTAATCAGTAATCAGGGATATCATACTGCATAATTTGCAGCCTGATAACATTCTGTTCATCCTGCTTGCTCAGTCGGAAAGTAGCTCATTTCTTAAAGAGGGAACCATGTTTTATTCTGCACTTTCTTAGCACAATTATGAAAAAGCATAGCAGATACGTAATACCTGAGCTGGTACTGTTTGTTACATGGAAGATTTAGTACCAAATAAGAGATAGATGTGTTTCAGCTTTCCTGAGTATGACTTATAAAATTAAATACAGATATTTGTTGCTTTCTAAAAACTGTTGGTCAGTCTTTCTTGTTAATTAGAATTCTTCATCTCACTAATGCAGAAAGATTTGTTAATTTGCATTTCATTTTTGCCATATATAAATATACAAACAAGACAACCTAATAGAATAGTCTTTAAAAATGTGCTTTACACATGCACACATAAATCTATAGTGTATTTTTTTTTAAATATCCTATAAACCAAGTATTTTGCTGTTTAAACAGACTTTAATTAGTTAAAAATTAAACAATGAATTTTTTACTATTTTAAAAGCTGTGGGAAATATATATTCTTCATAACTAGGATATTTCTATTAACTGATATTCACAGTTGTAATGATTGTTTAAAGTTGTCTAACTTCCATAAATTTTTTTGTTAACTAATATCAGTTCAGTTGGTTCCTGAGTCAATAATTTTAAAAAGTGAATCTTAAAGAGAAAGGCAGGCTTTTTGTAATGTTACCTAGCAAGCGTGCATTCTTTGGATAATTTTTGTGACTTATAAGGCTGATGCATAAGTGGTTGCTTATGAGGAAGTAATTTGCAAACAGCTTCTAAAACACGACTAAAAGAAATTTTCTTCTTCCCTTCCTCTGTAGTGTTCAGTGTGGATTGCAGCACAGTCGAATGTCCCCCTGTTCAGCAAGTTGTTTGTCCCCTGGATAGCTATGAAACCCAAGTCAGGCTGACGGCTGATGGCTGCTGCACCCTGCCCACAAGGTTGGTGTCTCGATGGCTCAGTGTCTTTAACTTGTTCTTGACAATTCGAGTATTGTAAATGCAGGATAAGAATGCGAACTTCTGTGACAATAAATGCTGATTCAGAATAAAAGCTACATGAAGTAGGTTGTATCAGTCTGATGGAAATACAGAATCTTTTATTTTTAAGGTAGAAAAAAAATCTTCACAGTGCAAATGCATGAAGTTGGTTTTTGCTACAATTATTTGAGTTCATGTCTCTAGATTGACTTTCAGTTAATTCAAATGATTTTGCAAAAGTTAATTTTTGAAGGTGTTGGATGGGAAGGAGTTAAGTGATGGAGATTACAGAAGACATGCTAGAGAAAAATCTCATCTAGTTAAAGGAGAAAAAAATCTAATTTTTTGTTATGTGGAAGACCACTGTAAAAAGTTTAGAGGTGAAACTCTCTGGAACTGTAGGGGTACAGGAGTTTCAAGTACTTGCTTCCATTTTACTTCTGTTGTTGTTCAACTAGGTATAACTTACTGTGATTTTAAAAAATAAGAGAGTTTCAGAGTTGGTTTTGTTCCACAATTATGCACTATTTTAGTTTGTGTTTCTACAACAAATTTCCCAAAACCTGGTTCATGAATATGCCAAATAAATACATAATCAAGCAAAAATGAACATAAATGAAAACATTTTACACCAAAAAGAAAATTTTTCTTGTAAATGTAACTAGTTGGCTTACTTAGTGGAAGGTCTTTGCACCCATAGAATATTGTCGTATTCTCAGCCCCTTGTGTAAAGTAGTAAAAAACTTGCAAAGAGTTCAGAAAGTAGAAGATGGCAAAGGTTGTAAAATCAGGGTTGTTCTCTTTTGGGTACCCTTTGGGTGTGCATTTACTGTGGCATCTTTTTTAAAACCGTTGTTTCCATGATGTATGAAGGTCTCTTATTGCATGGAGAGTCAAAAATGTATTTATTTAATAAAACTAAGGCAGAAAAAGAGATATGGAAAATATCATTTAATGCACTAATCCTGACTCTTAAAATTTGAAAGTGTATTTCTAAACTTGACAGGTTTTATTTGTAATTGTAGAATTACAGACTACTGAGAGTAGTCTGATTCTTATTATCCTTTCTCAGTGAACGCTACAAATGTTATTTAGTTCAGAGTTGTTTTCTTTTATTTTCCTGTTTTCTGAATTTTGTATACCAGAACATGGTATGGATTCTCAGTATCCTCCCTTTATTCTCAGACATATTTTCTGTAAAATCCCTAGGAATTGCAATGAGAGCTGACTTGGCTGGCTGGGACTGTGCAGGGGTTTGTAGATTTTATACAGTCATCATACTGCCATTGGTGCAAATACAGCTCCACATGTTCAAGGCAACTAGAATAAAATGCTGCTAAGGACTGTATTCAGAAAGATAGATGATAAAGTCAAAGAAGCAGTCTCAGATTCATATTTCACAAATTTAGGGTTCAGATTAACACTTAGTAATCTTGAAACGATAGAAAGATTAATGGTACATTTTTACTCTCAAATTTGTTCCAGCTTGTTGGATGAAGAAGTGATACATAAGCCAAATTATTTTTGTATCACAAAAGTAAAATTATGTTCTATTTTTATGCAGTCTAATATGTGGTTTGATTTTTCTAGTGCTTGGGTTAAGGGAATGAAAAATATCCATTTTATTCTTTGTCAGTGATAACTTCAGTGTTCCTTCTATCAGGAAATATAGAGTACCAAGAAAAGAAATCTTCATTTACTTCAGAAAAATTACCAGTTCAAAATATCTTCTATTTCTAGTACACATGTGGGAACTGACCTTAAATAAAACACCTAGAGCAGCAAACATGTTTTTGAAAGGATCTTTTTATTTTGTTGAGAATGTTTAAAAATAAAGTCAGTTGGTTTGCTGTGTGTTAACTGATGCCTGAAGCGTCCTTGTCCATGCGTGTGGGAAGTCAGTGATGAAACCAGTATTCTCCTGTGCACAAAGATCCCAATTGTACAAGCAGGCTTACAGCATGTGAATTACTAGATAATTGTGAATTCCTGAAACCTCTTTGAAATCAGTTGTTGTGCATTCCTGGGATCAGAGTTTAACAAGAGATCAGAGCTGGGATAGATGAGTACTTAGCCCCTGGAGTCTTAGGATCTGATCTTATGATTGGAGGGGGTGTTGTGTTAATAGCTCTGCCCTCCTTGATGTACAAAACTGCAAAATACCTCCACAATTAGCAGAACCTAATATGTCTTCAGGCAGGTAGAAACAATTGTAGGTGTCTTGTACTCCTCCATTATTTTTTAATTTCGTGGCTCAGTCTATGTTGCTGTATGTAGTTATTATGTGGGTTGCTATTTGGATTGCCTCAAATCAGCCAAAACAATAATACACTTTTTAATGGAGTAGGTGAGAAGGAAAGAAGAAAAACTGAATCTGGCAGCAATATGTTCATATAGATGCTTTACATGTTGTGTGCTTGCTAGAAATATATTTAGTTATTTTGATTTTAATATACTACTGTGCTTCTTAAGGAAGACAGCTCCATAGTCATCATTCATGTGCTGTAAGTAAAGATTTTACTTGAAGGGGGGAATAAAGAAATATAGACATGGGGATAATAGAAAAGAAAGCTTTAAAAAAGGTTAGAGGGAAGAGAACTGCATGTATGTAAAGAGAGCAGAAAGGGAAACAAAGTGTAGTTACTTGGATCATGAAAATCGAGCCATTTGGATTCAGGTTCAGTGTTTCATCAGATTTGAGGAGAAGTTGGAGCTTTATATTTGAAGGGTGTCTGTGAGACTTGCATGTCAAAATTATAGAAAAAAAGTGCATATTTATGGATAAATGGGTCTACACTAGGAAAATGGGATGGTTTTTCTTAATTTCAAAATTTCTTAATAAAATATTAAGAATGATGAAATATAAACATTGCCTTGTCTGAGGTTCAGTTTAGGATCACCTAATTGCATATCATATCTCTTTTTAATTGTTAGAATTAATTCAAAAGAAGTGGCACTGTATTGTTTTAGTGTACATTTGAGAATAATTTATTAAAAGCAGAGACATTGTTCCATAAGGTCATGGACTTTAGACTTTAGACCATCATTTCGACTTTATGAATTATGTTTTTAAGACTATTAACTCTTTGAAGAAATTATGATCATCTGTTTCATTTATTGCCACTAAAATAAAAGCCTAATACCAGCAGAATCAGAAAGCAATTAAAGGAGAGTACCATGGTTAAGGACAGATGATGTGTCACTGAGCTGGTTAACAAGTAGTTGATAATTTTACATACAGTAGGAGCAGATTGACTTCTGTCTCACATCTTGTTCTTGGCCTGTTTTTTGTATGTAATATACTAGGAAAATGAAGATACTTAAATCTGATGTTAAATTGGCATTTGTTTGTGAGCTTACTCTTGAATGCGTATTCGTAACAATGAAAACTCCTCCAGCAATGCCAGGGGAAAAGTGGGAATAGTAAACATCTGATACCATAAATTCTTGTTCTTGCACTCAGAGATTACATTTAGTGTCACACTGATTTCTAATGCAGTGGTTCAAACAAAACAGAACATACTGATTTGGCATCGACATCAAAATACCAGTTGCTTTAGCTTTCATCAGACTGTTATGAGATGATTACCTTAAATTTCCAGCTATTATGTTAGGAAAGCTAAATGTTTGGAAAACAGGAAAACAGCTATTATGTTAGCAAAGATTTAGAACAGTCTGTCTCTGGTCTTGGTAGAGATGCTTGCTTCTCCACGGAGATTGTTGAACAAAAAATGTATTAGAGCTCTTACAGAAAACTTAACCACAGGGGTTTTTTAATGTAAATTTGTTGTCTTCTATTACAAAGTTGAATGAAGAGATTATCAATATCAACGTTACAGAATCTGATATCTTCATATGTTTCCAGTTTTTCTGTTGTGAATGAAGTTCCTTCAAATTTTCAGATTCCTTTGGGAATTTATTTTTAAGTGTAAAAATCTTTATCAAAATCTGTTTAATTTTTTTATCTGTGAAAAATGGAACAGGACAGGGATTATCAATGGCTTATATTTCTATTGCTCACATAGTTTTGTACATATTTCATAAGATTTTTACAGCAAAGTAAATGACCTGTTTGGATAGCTTCGCACCATATATTTTTGGATTATCTTTTCCTCTTTGTGACTGTTGTCACAATAATTTGGAAGTTTAGTCTTTAATAGGTCTGTAGTTTTATACCCCTGCTTCTGTCCTGTTATCTGTTACAGATTAAGTAATTTCAAGATTCATTCAGTGCTCTGTTCTCAGGGATATTTCACACACACACTCCTCCCCCCACCCCAGCTATTCTTGGTCAGTCTTCCAATAAAATCAGATAACCAAGAAAATTCCATAGAGAACAACAAGATGTTAGTACCATGCCAATATTAAAAAGAACAAAAACTAAGTAATTAAATCTAGTTGTCTTGTTATCAGTTCTGAGAAAAATAGTAGGAAAACTGATAGGGGTTTGAATTAAGGATTAAAGGATGTAACTATAGCTAGAAGCAACCAATGTTGCTGAAATCTGATTTTGTCTTCTGAATATACTAAGCTTGCCTTAAAAACTGGGCCATTAGAGTGCTTTCCTTTTCAATTTCTGTCTTCCATTGTCACTAGTCCTTTTTTTGTATTGGATTCTAGCTTTAAACAAAACAAAAATAACTAGGACTTTTTAATTAATATTGTCTCACAGAGTTTACTTTGTAAAACTGAAAGGTATCCTCTTCCCCAAACTACTTAACATTGAAGGACATTCCCCACACCTCCCTCAGATTTTGGGAGTGACAGTCTGAATGAGTCAGTATCATTGTCCTTTAGCTCCTGAGAGGAACTCCAGCAGCATATGCATGCTGGCTTGACTATCTTGCTGATAATATAGGATGTAGTCGTATTCTTCTGGGAGGAGAGAAGCATCCAGGAGTATGTTCACTAAATCCCAGTAATAAGTTTGCTTGGCATACTTTTTTAAAAAGCTCACACCATAATCCTGAATATATTCTAGATTTGAAAAAATTCAGAAATAATTGATATGTTTGTGTATCAAAATTTCCAGTACTTTATTTTCTACCTGAGTCCTAGCTTTAAAAAAAGCTGTTTCAAGAATGATGTGGTGTGATGAGGAGAAGAAAAAGCAGTTGTAAATTAAGTATAACAGGAGCAGATAAATTTCATATGCCAAAAAAGGGATTAAAAGCTTTTTACAGATGCAGTCTTGCAGGATTGGAGCCCAAAAGGGCTTGATGTTTGAGTGAATGAAGACGCTTTGAATTGGACTATTTCACTATCACCTAGTTACAGATAGCTGAATGGCATTACAAATGCAAACCTCTCAGTTGGTTCAAGTAGCATGAAGGAGTAGGATTATGGTTGTATTGTTTAGAAGAAAACTCCTGAAAAAATTTCGCAAAGGAATTAGTCATAGAATTCCTTTTTCCTTGTTTAATGGTCTTTTCCCTGTCATTTTTCTCTTGTATGTGGCTGAAATGTCTCAATCTGGGGCTGCTGTGAATGGCAGTGCCACCATTTGGTCTGCAGTATGGTAAAGAAGTGAAATGTGCTTGGTCAGCAAATCCAAGTGTTAAGTCTCTGGATGATAAAATATTGTTTTACCTTTTAATCACCTACTCAGCCCCATTGGAGGGTCAGAGGGGCAATTAATATCTGCATTAAAGCTTTACTTAGAAAACAGCCCAGTTCTTTCCCCCCACCCCAAATTGTTAAATACTTTCACTTTTATACAGCTCATGAAAATGAGAAATACCTTGATGTAGTAGGAAATAGTTTTTTAGATAAGGCTTAATTTAAGCTATATCTGGATAGAATTGAATATAACTTAGAACTAGACTAGATTTTTCTATCATATTTAGTCGGAAGAAGAGTAAATCTACAGTCGGAAGAAGAGTAAATCTACAAAAATGTACTTCACTTTAAGAATCTTAAGAGAATGCTCTTTTTTATTCGTCCTGTATGTCCATATTTTTAACATGAGTGTGCTTTATTTAGCAGTTCTAAAGGCATTTAGGCTAAGTAGTGATCTAGATTAGTGATCTAGATCTAAAATTTGTATATACCATTGGTGGATTGGTTTTGATTCCAAAGGAAGACATTACCTATTTTGTTACTTTTAATCTTTTATTTCTAATAAAAACTTGTGTTGTCTTAGGCACAATATAGATGCCACTTGAGAAATTCACCCTTAGCTGTTCATTTGTATTTTTCAGAAAACCTGTAAATATGTTATGTAGATATGTCAACCATGCTGTCTTTTCACGTAAATGAATTGAAACAGAGGTCCTGTGGCAGATGATTATGCAAAACTCACACCTCTTTAGAGGTCATTTAAATTGTTGTAGGATTAGTGTAGTGATAGGGTGAGGGATTTTAAATGGAAAGAGGGTAGATTTAGATTAGATATTAGGAAGACCTTTTTCACTATCAGAGTGGTGAAATACTGGAACAAGTTTCCCAGAGAACAAGTAGATGCTCCATCCCTGGAAGTGTTCAAGGCCAGTTTGGATGTGGCTTTGATCAGCCTGGTCTAGTGGAAGATGCCCGTACACATGGCACCTGTTCTATAATTCCATTATTTTTTTTCCCCCTAGATGACTTTGTCCAGTAAGCAATTGCTTTTAATGTACTTTATCTGCTTTTAGGGCACTTGGACATGTTGTTATTGTATCATGTATTGCATCCACAACCTGTCACAGCATTAGACCTACCAGCCAGTATTGTGTACTTCATCTTAACACCAGTGTCTAGGCAATCCAGTGCCAGCAACATGAAAATCAGCACAGTTCTTTTCCTCTCATTCTATGGCAGCCACCAGGATCATATCTGGGAAGTCTATTGTTGTAAGTTCCCTTTTAAGCTATTATCAAATATATTTGCATTGTATTTGAGAGCGCCCTTACACAACTAGCTGGATGTTTTTATTCTGACAGCACCTGTAGAGGTGGCCTCTTGAGTCCCTGATTAACTTTGCACCTATCCCATTTAATAGGAAGGGTATTGTGTACCCGCTCTGTTCATTCTTCTTTGCTTTTTGGCTGTTTCAGATCTTCTCTATGTCATTCCTTGTGTTTCTCACATTTGTCTAGATTTTCTTAGGTCTTCCTGTCTGTGGAAGACCTTAATTTTATGATAAATTGTTTTGGTGTTCCATACAGCATTCACCACTTTGATTTCTTCAACCTTCTTTAGAGCACAGTCGTGATTTTCCAGCAAGAGTAGCTTTTTCATTTTCCTCTGTACCAGTCACCTGTCTTAAGCAACTTTTGCTGATACAGAGGTCTCCCTTGTATTTGTTCTAGAATTTTAGATCCTTCTCCTCCACCCATCTCATCCTCAAGAATTGGTATCCAGGACAAAGTGGTTGTGAATCCCAATTTTTGTTAAAGGAAGGTTCAGCTGGAACTGGTAAGACCAATCATGGATCCAAGACCTGTATCTTCCTGAGACTTCTATTGAGGGATTGACTCCTGAGTAACCTGGGTAGCTGGATCAAAGGTCCAACAAAAGCATGTTAAGAACTCTGCAGAAGCTTTGTTATGCCTTCAGTTCTGTCATCAGCTTCTTAGAAACTCTGGTTTCTAACCATCCTGGCCAACTTGCTCAGGTTGTTCCTCATGCACTTCAACTCTAGCAGACCACTTTGCTTTCTCAAGTGCATCAGTACCATGGTGGTGTAACACTTGATGTTGAATTGGAGACTCTGTTCCTGATCGAAGAGGCAGGTTTATATTGAAGGAAAGCTCTACATTAATGACAGCTGAACCCATCCCATGTCCAGGTTTGTAGCAGGCTTTTGTTTAATGGTTGATGAATAGAACACTGCAATTTTTTGAAGTTTCATAGTATCTGGAAGTAGGTGTTTAGACATTTGCATTTTGGTCTTTAAAATTAAATCCTCGGAAGTTAGGAATTGGTGAATATTTTTCCCAGGAAAACTATTTTGCTTCATTCAGGTCTGCTGAGATATTCAATCCTTCTTACAGACTGCACTGTACTTAATATCCACAAAGAGCGAGGATAACAGGGCATGTGTGTAACCTTTATAAGGTGACCCATGTTTCATGTCTATCTTCTCCGGGTGTCTTCCAGGAAAGGTAGTGAATTGCTGAACTCAGAGTTCAAGCATTCTCCTTCTTCCCTACTACTGCTGCCTCGGGAATCCCTGTGTGTTCTCAACGTGATGGTAGTTATTGCTGCCTTGGCGTTCAGCCTCACCATGTGGGTTGTTTTGGCAAGCAACCATATTTTCCTGAAGTACACAAATGAGGAGAAGATGATATGTTGGTTGGTTGCTTGTTTCTTTAAAGCTGTCTCAATAAAACTTGAACAGAAGCTCTTGAAACATGAAACATTTCTGGAGCCTGATGGCTGACTTCTGGGTGTCAGAGACCTCAGAAAAGGAGAGGAAACATGAGAACGTTTGCAGAAGAAATAGCACGTATATCTTTTGCAGAAGAAGTTGTAAGACAATACAGAGGTCCCTGCTTGCATCTTTTGTAAGATCAGCTTTTTGTGTCTGTATGATGGGTTAAAAACACATCTGTGGTCTTCCACCAACTTCTAGGAAATACTGAATTGGAAAACCTGAAAACAATGCCACCTTAAAGGAAGAAGCACATTTCCCAAGAGCAAAACAAAAAAAGCCATTTGCACTGGTGGTGGATGTATTGATGATAGCTATGCAAGCAGTTTCCTTTTGATGGAAAAGTATTTGTAGTACTTTAATCTGATCATGTGCTGAGTTAATGGTATATTTACTCCTCCACTGTGAAACTTTTAAAGAAATTTTAAGCCAGATAAATTGAAGTGACTCCTAATTGTATCTACTTTTAGGTGGTGTTTTATACTTGAAATTAGAATGAGGTTGTCGTGTCTGCAGAATTTGGGTTTGTTTCCATTCTTTATAAGCAAGCTGGTGTTTGAACTCTTTCAGCTTATAATAAGCTGGTAGATATGTCTTTCTGTTTCAGTTTTTGTTTTCACATGTTGGTCTAACAATTAGCGTGTACCTTGATCACACTGAGTATTGCTTTTCCTCTTTCTCCTGAGACTTTCCCACTGTGTTTTGTTTCATTTATTCTACTTAATCAGCTATTACCTTGTTTGGAAATTGAATAAGTGATTTAGTAGAGAATAATGTCTGACTGTTGTCTTGAGGCTTGCAACTGCACAGATGTCTAGTGAGACCCATATACATAATAAAGCAATAGAATTATAGTTTGGATGCTTGCATTTTAAGAGGGAAGTAGATACGAGAACTTCCCAGCAGCTTCCAATGGTACTTGGAGCAGATGATAATATCAACATTACTGAAGTCATATGAAGAGTGTGAAGTTATATTTCCTCTAGAAAATAGCAGGAAACATCATGTCAGAATTCAGCAGCCACAAATTCTGCTTCTTTCTTCCTTCTCAAAATATTGAATAATTAAAAAGTGGAACCGAAGGTTGTGGACCATTTTAATATAAAACGTAATTTCTCACTGCTGTTCTTTGAAATGTCATTGGTGAATTTCAGTCTGGTTTCTGCAAAAGCATTACAGTTCTTGCATGCATGGTTTCTACCACATGGAAAGGGTCTTATTAATTGAGTTAAGTTGTTTGGTCTCAAAAACACTTAGATTTTGCAGCAAACTTCGAGCCTCATTTTTATTCAAGGTCGGATTGAACGGGACTCTGAGCAACCTGATCTTATTGAAAATGTCCCTGATCATTGCCAGGGTGGGAGTGGACTAGACGACATTTAAGGGTTCCTTTCCAACCCAAACCATTCTATAAATATCTTTCCTAAACTTGTACAGAATTGCCTTCAGGGATTTGAGAACGGTGTTTAATAGCATGAATGGCATGGAAAAACTAAACATGAAATAATTATTAGGGTGGCTTTTTTTTTTCTTGCAAAGAGGAGAAAGTGGACATGAAATTAAACAGTCAACTAAATTAAACAATAAGGAATTTGTGGGGGGTTGTGAGGGTTTTCACTTTTTCTTTGTTATTTAGGGGTTATTTCCTTATGGCAAAGCCATCTCTGATGGCTTAGTTGTAGGGAGATGTCATTCAGGAGTAAGAAAGTTTGGAATTACAGGAATATGGAAGTTAATGAATTACTTATAAAGCTATTATCTCTGAGTGGTTTTTGACCTGAAGTCCTTAGGAATAGTGTTTTATTTGTAAGAGGATCAGATCTTTATAATTCCTCATTAAACAGTGGTGGAATAAGAAAATAAATAGCTTTTCGTAATATCAGAAAACTGACATTTGTATAACATCTTAACTAGTACCTTATTTTTGGTTTTGAAATGTTTGTTATATTATGAAGGGTGAAGCAGATAAACCTAAAAAAGAGTAACTGAGGTACACAGTGGTAAAAACCACAGAGACCTTCAACAGAAAAAAAGCACTAGCTGGTATGGCAAAATATGAGAAAAATACAGGGTTGAACTAGTTTACACTGTATTTTGTTTCCTATACTGATGAATTCAAAAGGGTCTATACATGCATCTGTGTACTTGGAAAAAGCCAGTGCACTTGAAAAGTCAGTGCACTTGGCCACTGGTTGTATGCCTACTGCATCTAAGGCATCACTCTTTTGTAACTATCCTCTTCTTCTGTCTTGGCCCTCAGGCAAACAGACAAATTAATTTAATATTAGTCAAAGGATGAAATGAAGTTTTTTAGTCAGATGAATTCTTTAGATCCTAATCAGCCTTGGAAAGCTGGTAATCTGCTTGGTGTGAATGCTGATTTTTATGACATCTTCCCTTGCTTAGCATCTGTTTGCTATTTCCTAATGCTAATAATATGCAAAAGATGCACAAAAAAAAGTTCCCTTTCACAGTATCTTTAATTAAAAGCTTGATAGTTGCCTTTTGTAGTATTTAAAAGTCCCACGTGTATGAGGAATAATGGAAAAGTTCCCTATTATGTTGTGTGTCTCTAACAATATCCAGATTTTAAAAAGGAATTCTTACTTGGGAGCACACTAGCTTTGATTTCTTGAGAAGTAAACCCCCCAGAAAATTAAAATAGAAAGAACTTCCATGTGAGTCAGTTTACATAGCAGTGATGTAAAACTTCTGAGCATTTGCAAACAGTCTCATAAAAAGTGTTATATGCAGCTTCCACAATTTTTCTGTCATCTCTCTCCAGAGGTTTATTATTGATCTTTGAAATAAAATACTGAAAGATTTCCATGAAAAAATAGTATTTTCATTACTGACTTTCTGAATATCTTTAAAACCAAAAATGCATGAAATAGTGATACTGAATTTCTGAACAAAAGCTCTCCAGTCTGTGTGGCTGAAGATTTAGGGAAATTCTGGTTGAAATTCCTGTATGGTGGTGTCCCAATGGCTTTGGCTTTGCCTGCAGCATCACTTTCTGTGTAGGACTGGAATTTGTTTTCCAAGACTAGCATTTGTTTGATTCCTTAAGCTATAGCTTGACCAGTTAAAGCTCATCATCCTGTCTGCTTAACTCACATTGTGGATTCAGGTGTGAATAACATGGAAATAATTCTTCAATAATTTCATGAGATTGCTATGTCAATATTTAATTTTGCTGTATGATCATCACTTATACCATGTGCTTTACGGTAGCTGGGGTCTTGCTGTTAAACTCTTTGCTACTGTCAAGCTTTGATAATGCTGGACATTCTGTTCTGGAAATTCATTATTTCACAGTATCCTTAAGTGCTTATATTATTAACACATCTGTGGAAGTTTTGTCTGCTACATTTGAATAGTATAAGTGTTAATAATGTTAAAGCAAATTGTACTAGATTGCTGCAAGGGAAAAAAAAAAAGACTGTGATAAAATCTCCACAGGAATGCAATGTATGTTTCAGGAATGCTTTTCTCTAGTCTCAGTGCTTTAGACTTTAATTTTGTTTTGATCCTCAAAATAAATATCCTTCTCATCAATACACCCCTGCCTCAACCCTCCCATTCACTAGTACTAAATCTTTTTTTCCAAGGTGCCTGTTCTTATTTTCATTGCCATTATGCCTTGTGCCTGGAGAACTCTTTTGATCCTACCATCAAAACAGCTTTTCAGAGGATAAGCAAGCCCTTCTCTCTTTAAATCTGTTTAATAACAGAAGTAAATGAACCAAGATAATTGGATTTGAAGTAAAAGTTGTCATTTACAAGTATTCCATTTGATTTTTTTTATCTTTTTCCTTTTTGCATTTTTGGAGACATAAAGGAGAAAGCGAAGTGATTATATTAAAAAAAACCCCAAACAACAAAAACCAGAACAAAACAACCCTACCAACAACACCCCTCAAACATAAACTAAACTGATAATGAACTTACTTATCTTCTGAAGACCTTAAAAACTGAATTTAAAAATCAGGCCATTTATATTACTGAAGGAGTTGCCTTCCTCAATTTATAAAGCATTGGTTAATGTACATCATCTCATTTCTGGTTCTTTGTATACTGACGTTTGCCTTGCTCAGTTGTTGAAATTTCTAGGATTACTGTTGTTGGGTGGGTTTTTCTTGGGGGTTGGTAGTGGTTGGATTGGGGTTTTTTGTTTGTTTCATTTGGGTTTTTAGCCTGAAGAACTGGAAGCAATTCCTTCTATTAGTCAGGTTGATTCTGTATTTGCAAAATTTTAGTGCAGAGAACCTCTTCCTTGGGATTCCTGGTTCCTTCTAGGCCGTGCCACCACCTTTTCAGGTGCCATAACGTCTCTTGCATAACTGAGTCTTCTTTTTTTTCTTTCTGGCCCCTCTTGTAAGGT
>NW_008236217.1:10146528-10218673 GCF_000691975.1 Corvus brachyrhynchos | reverse complement strand
ACACGACTGTTCTTCCTTGTTAAAAGGACATGTTCTTGGCTTGACTTGAGTGCTGTTATGGTAATAACATGCCAAGAGGCTTGTTTCCTTACAGCCTTTGCTAATAAGGTGTGTCAGGGGCAGATACTGAGTGCCAGCTTCCCGGTACCTCAAGTACTGCCGTCCCTTTAATGCTAGAACTGGTGGATGCCACAGTGCTATTTGGTGTTGCAGTGGTGCCACTGCAGGTTGTGTGAAGGGAGAAGGTCCCCTATGGTGCAGTCTTCTCTCTGGGAAGGTTTCCTTGTAGCAACTTCTGCTGTGACTGTTTTCCTTAGGCAAGCTACAGTTACAGGGGGAGCAGCTCAGAACCAGCGTGGGGCCTTAGTGAACAGCAGTCTGAGCAGCTGAATTTTATAGAAATTAGTCTGAGAGGGACTGTGGCCACTGTCAGCAGGCTTAACTCAAACTGTCCTGCTAAACTTCTTCAAACTTAATGTTCCATTAGCAAGGGTAAGATATACACAGGTGGATAGATGCCTGTGGCAGAGCACAGACCTGGGCTGCAACTTCACTTCTGTCTGTCCCTCTGCTCCAAGAAGCACTTCAGAAAAATCTAGTTCTATAAGGCTCATCTTGCTCTCTTGCTGAGAATGGGTTCACTTATTCCAAATTTCCAGATGTTGTTTTGGCAGCGTGACAGCCATGCTCAGCTACCAGAATTCCTCGGGTTTCTTTCTGACAGACTTCTGTCTCCAAAACAATGTTTTCCATGCTAATAACCTGGACAATGGTCAAAGGTTTTCCTAGCAGAACTGGCTGAAAAGAATGCAGACTATTTAAAAGTCCATCTGAGATCATTTGCTACTTTGACATTCTCCTATGCATGGATTATTTTTTAACCAAATGGGAAGTCAATTTATAAAATTTTGGAGTGTCAAGGTTTTGTTTGCTTACTCTGTGATTATGCGAAACTTTCATTACTCTGAATAGGAGGGAGTCTTTTCTGCAGAAAAGAATGTTGGCTCCCACCAATCTTTTAAATATCTCTTTCATCTCTATTTATGGGAGATTGTCCTATCTTAAGCTATTTGAAGTGGTGGTTCATAGTTTCTTGTTGTTCAGTCTTGTGTTTTGGGTTTGGTTTTTTTTTTTTTAAGCTGTTGACTGGGAAAAAATGTGAGAGGAAAAGTACAAGTTATTAATCTAAGCATTTAATACTGCAATTCTTATCAGTTACAAGGAATGTGAGACAGAAAGAAGGTACTTCTGAGAAAGCTTGTTGTGAAGGCAGTAGAACTAAGAGTGGTAATTTCAGCTCATGAGACTTGGAAAATCAAGGTCCACAACTATTTTCATATTGTGTGACATTTTCTCTGAATTTTCAGGAAGTTTGATCTACCTATTTTCCCAGAGGTCATCTGGATGTTGAATGTAGGCTTATTGAAGTGAAACTTCAGCTTTTATTTAGGCTTTTAATACCACTTTGAGATTGTGTCTGTACTTTTGTTATAAATGTTTTAAAAGATTTTTTTTCCTTTTTCATTAGTAATATGTAGGTACTTATTTCTGGGTTTCATTCTTTTCAGAAAGGAAAAGCATCTTTCAAAGCAGTCTGCTACATGGGTTAAGGTACAAATTCCATGAACCTGACAGTGCTAATTTTTCATTGATTACTAGAGGTCATCTTTTTTCTTCCCTCCCACCATCTTCCTGCACTATTGGGTCAGCAAAAGTGAGAGATATTAGTAATTCTGTAAAATTATTTACAGAGTCATCTTAAAGGGAAACAGCTGTCACAAATCCTTTAGATTTTTTGATCACACGTAGTAGAAGCCAGGATGCCTTTTCTTCCTTCTACATCTCTGAAGGCAAACAGCATACAGTAAAGAAAATAATTGGATTCCCTCTTTGTATTTACAAATAAGTTGAGAAGAAAATGTCACAAGCAAATGTGTGATAATTAAAACTTTGGTTTCTATACTCTTACTTTTGTGTTTAGTCCATTATCCTTTACTGTTATGGGAAGCATAGTATTATTAAAAAACAAACAAACAAAAAAACCCAAACCCTGAAATGCCTGCTTTAAAGCTGTTACTGTAGCATACATCTGCACATGAAGTTAAATTGCTTCGCTTTGTCTTAATGTATTTAACATTGTTCATGAAATGGACTTCTTTATCTCTTTACAGTAACATGCTTCTGTAATGCAGTATTTTAAAAATTCTTTTCAAGTAGTTTAATAGAGGTTCTTTGAGATTCCTTGACTTGTATTTCTTGCAAACTTCCTTTTGAGTGATACCTTACACTGGAGAATACAACAATTTTATCTAAAACTGATGAGGTTAAAGGGAGGGATATTAAAAACCTGTCTGTTGAGAGGTGGTTCTTCCTCATTCATTGGATGCTGATCTGAGATGAAATGGCTGTTGGGCAATTAAGGAGACATGCATGGTAGAGGAGAACCAAACTTCCTGGGTTTTGAGCATAAAGAATAAGCAAATGCATTAAGGGCTGATGCTGCTTCTTACTAACGGGTGGTTTGATGTGGGGGTTTTCTTGGGATACTTAAAATATTTGAAATAGTTATTAACAAGTAGAGTTCTTATTTCTTTAACTCATAATTACAGGAACTTCTATTATAGAATCATTGCTGCTTATCCCTATGATGTGCCCATTGTTCAGGGCTAGAACTCTGTTAAATGGAAACTTACCGAAAGTAGTAAGTGTTTTGACTTTTAAACTGTTAGTTAATCATGAAGCAAAGAATCTGGAAGCAAACATGACTATTGTTTATCCACATTTTATATCTCCCAGTTTGTTAGGCTGTTTTCTCAAATAAGCAGATAAAAACTACTTACATGGAGAAAGTAGTCCTTTTAGAATGATCCTAAGCTAACCACAGTATGTACTATACCTAGCCTCCCATATTATTTGGCGTCACATGTAATTGGTTGCTCCTTCTGCAAACTGCAGCACCATCAACACCAGAAGAGAACTTGGAATTATTTTCGTTTGCCTTAGATTTAATGAATCTGGTCTTCCTTTCTCTTTAGTTTTTCCCAACATTACACTGGATATAATGTGGTTGCCTAATGAGAGAACACCCTTCTGATGAATGGATGCAATTTCTGCTATTAGCGTTTCACCAATTTTCATTATTCAAGACAAAATTGGAGGAGAAGCCTTACTCTGCAAGTCTGGAGAACACAGTTATTGCAGTTTTCAAATTTTTATGCAGAGCAGAAGAGCACCATTGGTGTTGCACACTAACACCTTTTTGTTTCCTTGACAGCCAGCAGCGTTTGGATGGTTAAAAAGAACCCTTCAGGTTGATAAACCATCTTGGTTGTTAATAAAAGATGATTCTAAGACATGAATACGCCAAAGCTGTAACTTGTGCTCTTTCTGTTTTTCTTTTGCTTATTCTTTCACCTTGTATGTAGCTTCATTTATTTATGGGGTTTTCCTTGCTCTTCTTTGGTTTCAGATGCGAGTGTCTCACTGGTTTATGTGGTTTCCCCATGTGCGAGGCAGGCTCCGTTCCCCAGATAGTCTCACGTGGAGATGGAACACCTGGCAAGTGCTGTGATGTCTTTGAATGTGTCAATGGTATGTGAAACTTTCTCTTGCACCTGAAGAAGAGGGTTTTATGTGTCTCTGGGAGATGCTGGGCATTTGGTTATTTTTATTATGTTGTCAAGATCTAAGAGAATTCATTTTCTTGAAGTTCACTCAGTAAGAAGGAACTGGAAGTTTAGGTGAAGATACTGACATGGGAAACTGTCAGTTTGAAGTTGTCAGCTGCTTTAGTTTCTGAAGCACTTTTCTCTGTGACAGGCAATCACAGGTTTAGCAAGACTCCCTCACTGTATGTTTTTCAGGTAGTCTTTTGCCATTAGCAAACACTAGAGGCCTTCTAGAAGTGAAATTTTGTTAATCATTGCAACTGCTTGTGGCAGCACTAAGTGCGTTTAGATGATGGGGTTTGCTTTAAGAATCAATTGCGGAGTAATTTTTAACACGAGTGTACAACCTTTAGAAATTAGAAGACACTGTAGGAATGTATTTATTCTCATTCTTTGCTTCCCAGTCTAAAAATTCAGAAAATACTTTAAAACCTTGAATTTGTCATGCAAGTGACTCTATCTCAGGACTGTTCTATGTATAGAACTGTTTATAGGTGCTGTATGTGGTGAGTTGTGAAGAAACAATATTTGGTTGTTGGTAAGGAGAAAAATGCTCTTGAAGCATTGCGTAATAATTTCTGAGCATAAAAAATTACAAACTGTTGCAGTATTTATTAATTATTCAGCAATATTTGATCTTGTTTAGTGTTACAACTGTCATTGCAAATGGAGAGAGGGAGAGATTTCCCCAGGAGAAGGTTTGTGTTATTTACACATAGCAATATTTTAAAAACACAAATGCTGATTGAAAAATAATAGTATGTATAATGGGATATTATATATAAAAATTAAGTTTTCCCATGCAAATAAAGGAATTTGTATCAGGAAGAGTCACAGATTCTTTATTCTCAGAGTAATTCTTTCACTATCTGGGTAAGATTGTATAAATGCAACTTATCTACTTTTTGATTATGTACACTAAAGTAATACTCATCTTTGTTTCATATTTGTTTCATTCTGTTAAAGTATCATTTCTGAATCTGATTTAACTGTGTGAGACACCTCAATGCAATATTTAATTCAGGATTTACTTTAGTAGTTTGAGCAAGAAATACAAAGCCAATTTCCAACATGATGTCTCAAAGGTACAATGCACTGTGCTAATTGCTTCTCTTCAGTCTGCATGTTATTTGTGGATACTGCTGACAAAACTGTTGCAGTACATATATTGCAGCAGGTGTGAGATGGAGCTGCTTTCAATGGCCCACTTTTTTTTGTGGCTTCTTCATGTCCTATTTCCAAGTAGAAGTTAGATTCATTTTTCATTGGCAACTGAATTTAGACTGTCTTTAGCACTGTTGCCCTGGGCACCACTGCCTTATTGTGCACTGTAGCTCGCTCCAAAGATCCAAGCTGCTTTTGGATCAAGATTCCTTTTTGTCTCTCAGGCTTTCCATACTTTAGTAGCCTAGACTACAGAGTAAATTGGAAGAAAAAATAGGAGTCTTTGAAGGGAAGATGATGCCACAGAGGGAAGCAGAAAGGCCAGATTGGAGAAAAATGAAGGGTTTTAGGTCTGTCTTGTATATGTCCTTAAAAATCAGTTTTAATATATTCCAGGCCAGTGTCAAAATTATCTTTAATAAGGTCCTCTTTAAAAAAAAGAAAATATTTCTGACAAAACTGGTCAGAAAAGTTAAATACTTCTTTTAGAAAAACACATTTGTCATTATGTTTCTTAATGCTACAATCAAATTTTAAAAAATAATGCTGTATGACGTGACTTTAAAGTGCTTCAAGCAAACTTCCAGGTGCAGTTGTTAATGATGCTTCATTTGGGAAGTAGGAAATAGTTATAAACCTGAAGATGATAAATATTTTTAATAACAATCTGTGAGCAATTGTGAAACTACTCATGAGTGTGTGACGTCTGGATTGTGTGGCATATCATTGGTATAGAAGACAGAATTGTCTTAGAACATGATCTGCATTGCTTTATAATTTGGGGTTTTTCAAATGCGTTTTAGCATGTTTAGGTGGTTTTTATTTCAGGGACAACTACTACAAACAAAAACTCTAAAACCTCTAAATTTATTCTGACAAGAACTTCTAGATAAATGTTTAATGCAATGACAAACTGACGTGTGTGTGTGTGTGTGTGTGTGTGTGTGTAGTAAATCCCTACCATTACTTTTGTCAGTTTAAAAGGAAGAGGAGGGGGGAATGTTCTTAGTGAAACTGATAATTGAATTTAATATCCAGTTCTGGTTTTTTAATGTATTTTGAAATACCTACAAGTGCAGAGGAGATACAATTGATATCAGTAACAGATGGAGAAAATATCATACAGTGATAGGCTTAGATCAATTTCTTTGCTTCATTAAAAAAATTGCCTTCAAAGTAAGAAGAGTCAAATCTGTAAGATCTAGGACAAGCTGTTCTCAGCAGTGAGGGTGGCTAGCTGTTGGCACAAACTGCGGGGAGGATGCTGAATTCCTTATCTTCATCCTTTCCAATTAGGATTAGATGCCTTTTTAAAGCATGTGTTTTTATCAAATGTAATTTAATGAGTTTATAGATGGTAAGTGGGGAAGTTGTATAATCAGCATTACCAACAAGTTTCATTAGTTACTTTTGTGTTTGAAAACCTCTGAAAACAAGCAAGAGGATGGAATAAAAAAGAAATGTGCATACTCACATTAGTATCATTTTCCTGCTATTATAACAACTATTGAATGAAATAATTAAAGAATTAAATAATTCCTTTGGCAGTGGGGGGAGCAGTCAGGAAGAATACTGATCATCATTACCTTAAAAGAAGGGTATCATTACAAATTAGCGTATGTAGACTGCAAAAAATCTAATTTGTATATTTAGGTAACCCTAATTATGGTCAGAGTGTTAAAGCAGGCCAGACTTCTGCAATACTTATTGCAATTTTGTGCTAATGTCATAGATACAGAATTATATGTTCAGAGTATGGGTTGGTTGGCTTTATTGTGTAGGAAAGAGCTCTGCTGTAGTTGTAGAATAACAGTGGCCAATGTTGTGGGGATAGTAATAATGGCAGCAAAATACTCTGCAGTATTTTCTCTTTGTTGTTTCTCAACAGTTTTGGGACAGATCAGGTATCCTTTTGCACATGTTTTTCCTGGATTTAATATAGAATTGATTTAGAAGCTCTGCGATATATATGTATATTTTGTGTGGTTATCTTTGTTACTGATACACACTGTCTCAAACTAGCTTTTGGTTAGTCTGTCTAAGAAAAGCATATTAATCTGTGGCAAAAGAAACTTCTGCAGTAGTTACTTCTTTTGCAGACTGTGATGTTTGATGTTGTTGCTGTTTGATTATAAATACAGCATTAAGTCAATACACTCACCTTTATTTTCCTGCTTCATATTTATATTAGGTGTGTCCTTATGCTTCACATCGTGTGCAATCTGCTGTTTCTCATAGTTTATTCTGTATTTATATAGACATCATAAATCACCAAAATAACACTTATTCCTGCTTGGAAAATGGTCCTGGTATTTTCATTTAATTGGAGCTTGTTGTTAAGTACCTAGTGTCTGTAACTGTCCAATCTTTCCATACATCAAACTTCTTTTTGGATTTTTTTTTATACAAAAAAATAATTTAGAAAGTACTGAGAACAATTTTCTTATTGGTGAGAAGAAAAAAACCTACATTGCAGATAGATTAAAATAGTTCTGTGTGATATTTTAAACATCATGAATGTATGCAGATATCAGAGTATTTTATCTAAAACTGTTACACTAAATAGAGATATAAAGTTGTGCTTTTTAAAGCACTACTGTATTTAAAAGAGTTCACTATTACAATTAATGCTTACTGTCATTAGAATGTGATTCTTGTTCCAAAGGTGAGTCAATTAAAAAGGTCATTTTTACAGCATGAATTGATTTCTTCATTTTGAAGGGAAGCGTCTTCGTAAGTAAAATCATTCTATGTTCTTAAATGGTGGTAGGAATCAATCCAAAGTTCCCTTTTGACATGATAAAGTTCCTTTTCGTGATTTATCTAGGGTGAGTATTTGAGCCATCCCTGAGCACACCCTGCCTGGTCTTTGGATGTCACAATGAGAGCTCAGACAACAATGATGGCTACAACAATGTTATTTATTTCTGCTCCTTTTTCTTTGTCAGGAGAAAGGTCTTTACTGTTTAATTTGTAACCTAGACCTTGCAACTCTATGGAGCTGTTTGCAAACAGTGATTTAAAATGCAGTAGTGGTATGATTTTGTCAGTCATCTCTGCTTAGATGGCTGGCTGGCTGTTTCTTCTTATCTTACATTCTTGATGACCATCAGAGCAAGCCCTAGTTCGTGCATGTAACACAATTTTAGCCTGAAGGAGACAGAAGTGTGAATTGCTAAATTGAAATCTCTGGCTGGCATAAAATAGTATCACTAGAGGTATAACTGATGCAACTAAATACATCACTGCTTTTTGCATGTGGGAATCAGAGATTTGCACGGTGATGTTCAGTAGTGAAGTTTTCGGGGAAGAGCTACATCCATAGTCAAATGTACTCATTTCTGAGAAGTGTGAAGTTCATATAAAGGAAATAAGGCAACATGGGAAATCTGTAGCAAATAATTTCATCTTACTGTATGAAACTGAACAAAGATTTTTGTCTGTTGCATGGTTCCGCTGCCCTGTTTCAGGGAAAGTGAGAGTCAGTATTGCTTTGTTTAAAGGGAAGTTATGCCAACTGGCGTGAAGATTCCCCACTTCACTTACCTGAGAACTGCTTTTCATCTAGAGACTACTAGATACTATGTGATACATACTAGAGGAAAATTGAGTGAGAGATTCCCAAGATAGGCACTGTTCCACAAAGTCCTGCATTTTACAGAAGCTAGTTTCTTCTGATCTGTACAAAATATATTACTCACCAGGACTTTTGTCTGCTAATCCTGGTGTGCTGCTTTTACTCATGGGGGAGCTTGTTAGGAAAGAAAATTGATTCGACATTAAATTACAAGCATCAACAAGTGAATCTAAAGAGATTAAAAGCTGCATGTGCAGCAAGAGTGCCAGTGCTTGGAAACAAGAGAGAGTCTCCAAACTTGCGTGTTCTCTAATTAGGTATTGATGCATGGATCTCTTGAATGTAAGTTGCACTTAAAGCACGTACTGACTGTGAGCTGTGCCATAGAAATTTGAGAGAGCAATTACCAAGAATCCTGCAGCTGCTGCCTTCTGTCAGTCAGGGCTTTCACTTCTCAGTAAGTTTCCTTGAAAACAACTCCTACTTCAAAAATGTTGTTGATTGGTTTATGAAATATGATACATTACATGTGTGAGTGGTCCTGATCGATGTGTCAGCATGATTCAAGGTCAAGGGGACTAGGCTGCTTTCTGCCATGGCCATGTGTGAGCTGTGATTTTAGAGTCCAGATCTGCCAAGGGTGGCTGTGGAGTCCCAATCTATTTTCCCCAGGGATTGAGGTATGGACTTTCCTTGTCCTATCCACTGAAAATGGGACTACCTGATGGATGCATGACAATAACTGGCATTGATCCTGGGAAGATCGAATCCCACCTTCCCCAGGACCTAAGACTTTGATCCTTTCTGTACTGCTGGTTTAGGCTATACTGATAATTGCATGGTAGTACAGAAGTGATTTCCTGCATCAGTAGGACCACTTGCTGTGACTCACAGTCTGCATTTTATAGCTGCTTCTGTGAATTTTTTTTTCCTCATTTGAGAAGATAAAGGAGGCATTTCCTGACATAAAGGAATTCCTCCTGACATAAAGGAGGCATTTCTTTTTTCTCTGTGCCTTCTGGCTATTTTCACACTTGCATCTCTATACAGTGGTACTGCATTGGAAGAGAGATTAAAAACCCTCTTTAATCACACTTCTTGTCACCTGTTGGTGCACTTGCTCCTCACAGCAATTGCAGATCCATTATTAATCTCATGGTGCAGAAGAGGATAAAGGTCATTCCACTGTTTCTAAAAGGAAATAAGAATGGCCTATTTCTAAAGGGAGCATCAATGAGTATGGAAAGGATTTGATGAGGAATAGACGGTCAGCAAGGAAAATATTCACCTTAGAATGAGGAAATGAAGTCCAAGTGAAGCATCTCACAGACACCATCTACCATGGAGTTCTCATTATTTATTGCATTAATCTTGGCTGTCCTTATCGTACTTTCATTAAACTTACTTTACGTGAGTTCTAAAGAAATAAGGATTTGACCAAGCTAACAGTCTGTATCAGAGCAGAGAACTAAATAATCCTAATACTGATTAAACAGTACTGCATATTTCTCTTTGGCCATCCAAAACCACAGATTTTTGTGGTGGACTTCAAATAGGCAGCTGCTTAAAAAAATAAGATGTAAAAGGCAGGTTGTGAGATGCAAAAGATAACAGATTGTTTGGTACATAATAAGATTAACATTAAAGGAAGATAATCTGATACCAAAAAGGTAGAGGGATTTAGTTGTTGTGGGTTGAGGTTTGGTTTTGGGGTTTATTGTTTTTAATTCAGTCAGAACATCTGAAAGGTATTTGAAAATCATGGCTAAATCATCACCAGTCACAACTGTATGAGAATTTGGTCTAGTATAGTGAAAAAGCTGGTCAGACTGCCAAACCAAGTAAAATGTTTTAGATCCTCCGAACCTGTATTATACTTGCCCTATAGTCAAATGGGAGAAAGTGTGTGAAACAGTGCAAGTAATTAGGAGTTACATTTAAAACAGGAGGGAAAAGGAAAACACAGAAAACTGAAGGCCAGTCAACCCAAAATTCCTGGTAAAAAATATTCAGTCTGTAGCTAAATAGATAAAAAAGATGGGGTAGGTGTTGTCAGGACCACAGTGAGATGTGAAACCAGACTCAAAACTCTACAGTGGTCCACTAGGAGTAGGAGGGTTGTTCAGTGGGAAGTAGAGATTGAGTTTTAAATAAAAAAGTTAATTTTTAAATAAAAAAGGACAAAATCTAATTCACTTATTTCATGTTGGTTAATGAAAAACAAGATGCTAGATAGATTCCATGAAATGAGACGTCATATACAAAGAATATTAGATGTCAAATGGTGCAGTTCTGCCCAGGAAGTCAGAATAACAATTTGTTTAAAAAATAAAAAAAAAAAAAAAAAAAAGAGTAAATACTTTTAGTATTTACTTTGGTGAAATAGTAATGATTTTTGCCAAAGTGAATTGTCTTGGTAAACTAATATCTCCAGCAATGTTCTGACTCAGATATTGCTAGATTTTTAAACTTGGACAAAGTTCGGAGGACAAGGTTAGAATTCAGTTTTTCTTCTCAAAGCGTGGAGGAAATGGTTAGACCTGTTAAAATGCCAAACCACAGCCTTGTGTTGCAGGTTTGGAGATTTTTTTTTTTTTCCCTGCAATTTTTAACTTCTCTCATGCACTAGAGGCTTCTCTCAGATGTACTGGTAATGCATGGTGGACTATGCTAGTACCTATTAGTGGTACTGTTTCAGTTGTCTGTGCCCTGTTAACATGCCTATGGCTAAACTGATCACAACATGTGTTTTCTCCTGTGATGGACTGACAAAGACCACTGGGATTTAAACACATTCTTCTGTTATGAAGAACATGTCTTGCTTCCAAGAATTGTTTGGCAATTTCATCAAAAAAATCTGTCACTGTTTGGGGGTTTTAGAGCATAGCCACCACCCTCTGTGACCCCAGCTCCTCCTTTGTTGTCCTGGTATTTTCCTGTAGTAGGCCTTCAGGATGTTAAAAAGTAGCATTGCTTAATTTCTAGAAGAACTTAGGAGACAGAAGGGAGGTAGCCTTGTGGAAAGCCACAGAAACAATTAAACACTAAAAAAACATGACCTGGTGGAGAAAAACAAATTGAAAGAAAGGTGTAAATTTTATTTGTAAGAGGATGTAGGCAGGGACACCCTGAGGTGTCCTGAGGATGAGTCCTCTTGGCAAGAAATTCGCACACTGGAGGATAGAAAAAGCAGTAGAACATGAGACTTCGAAGATGGGAAATGTAATGAAGCTTAGGGGAAGCTTCCTTTCTATTTGTTTGCTGTTTCTGTCTAACCTTAATTGCCCCTTTCATGATTTTTGCTCAGTTACAGTAAATAAAACTGTGGAATTGCTTAATAGGTAGGTTGCGTTTTCTCCGTTACTGGCGGCATTAAAAAAAAGATTAAGACAGGAGTGTATCAGATAGAGAAGAATTTGGGTTTTCTCAGCATCCCAAGTATCTTTTAATATCTTTTACAGAATGCAGCTGCCACAAAATAGTATTTCATTCCTTTAAGCTGTGAAAGTATTTTTAAATAATTGTATAAATAAATGCATTGATTTACAAATAATAGTTACAGTTTTGCTTTAATTCTGATTTCTCTGTTTCTGGATGACCCTTTTAGAATATGCAGGACCAAAGGACTTTCAGAACCATCCTGTAATGGTGTTAATAGGGAATATGCTGCAATATAATATGCTGCAATAATAGGGAATATGCTGCTTAGGGAAACTAAGCAGTGCAGCCTGAAGAGTAAGAATCCAAATAGTTTTTTCTATCTAGCTTGTTTTTATATGCTTGCAAGGAAGCAAGACCATGCAGTTGTCCTATAACATTGTTATGGGCCAATTCCAATGGCACATAACCTTCTCTTTTTTAAACTCTACCAGCTCAGCTTTTGAAAAATGGAAAGCTATTCTGTATTTTGTTTATAGGCACACAGGATTCAAATTTATCGGTTTCCTTCCTTTTCATTTAATCGAAAGTTCACAGCACTTACCCTAGTTCTTTCCAAGGCTCTGGTACAAGTACTTCTTTATGCTGAAGGAACATGTGAAGTGCTGGAATCATGAACCTTTTAATCATTTCAACAACAGAAAATTGTTTTGAGTCTTTCTTCCACTTTGGGAGAGGTGCAACTTCTGATACTACGAAAGAAGATGCCCAAACTTGCCTACAGACAGCTGATGCCAGAAGCATCTCATGTGCTTGGGGTAACTGTGTGCAGACTGGCTGCCTTGCAAGGGATGGCTTGCCAAACTTGCATGTGTTTCTGAGCTGTTCCATGACTCTAATCAAAGAAAACCATACCTATTAGGAAATTAGAGAAATCTCAATAACAGAAGTTTTACTTTGGGCTAGTTCAGCCCGTGGAACTAATATGCATTTCATTAGATGTACATGTAGAAGGTAAAATTCCTTTGAAAACTAATTTGGTAAAACAGATTGTGTCCTTTTGCAGTTCAGATTGGTGATAAAGGTTTTGAGAAATGATCATTGTTTGTGTAGTGTGAAGCTGTGGGGTTTAGTGCAACCCTTACTTTTTGGGCTCTCACCCCCAGAACTAAAAAGTTGTGGCTGTGGGATCTGTAGAGCTAAATTTGTGTCAGAACTATTTTTTTTAACTCTGTGGCAGGAACTTTAATGCCAAATCAAGTTAATCTTAGTCATGCTTGACTTTATATAGGAGCAGGGATGTCATTTGTTCTTCCACTGCCAGAAAAAAACCTTATATCTTTCTGGGGACTGTCCCCTCTGTCCTGGCTTCTTTCACAGATGGGTAGTTGTGTGTGTCAGTGCTTGGGCTGGATCGATCTTGTATTACTGGGTTATCTGAGAGCCAGCAGACACTGAATTTATGTTCACAAAGCCATGGCCTGTGTCTCATGCCCATTGCTTTGTTGTGGTAGTTGGCATCACAAAAGGGATTTGGAGTCTCAGATATGTTTAACTGCTTTGTGCTATAAAGTTTTGGCAATTTGAATTACTTTGTGACACAGTGAACTTGAAGAATCCTACCTGTAGTTTTCTCCTTATTGGAAGAATTCATGAATTTAGGAAAAGATGCATTTATTTAATGTTACCTTTATGGTCTTCCATTCCTTTGTGACTGTCATACTTAGATCAATAAGGCAATAAAATGGCACTTCAAAAAAAAAAAAACCAAAACAACCCAGAGCAGGGAACTGAAAGATCTTTCAGCATATTGTGGTGGAAGAAATGCATCATTATAATTTCACTGTGCGTTGCTCACTCTTTCATCAGGCTTCCTTCCACCTGGAGTATCTAAAGCTAGAGTTCTTTGTTTCGTGCTTGTTTTGGCTTGACTCAGTCTCAAGACTGGAGTCTTACATATGGTTCTAACAGAAGTAATCCTTGTCTTGTAGCTGGATGTAGAGGATTAGGTCTATAGTTTAGTCTGAATGTATACGCTTACCATAAGCCTGGGTGGTAAAAATACACATGTAGTGAAATTCTACAGTGGTTTTCATTGTACATGCTGTTTCCTTACAGCATTTGCAGTTACTTGCATAGTCTTGTTTGGACATTTAAAAATAACAATAATTAATGGGAGATGATGTTTCTACTTCTAATCAGTCAGGAATTCATATCTGCTGTTATGGGATGGGGGAATCAGTAAAAATCTGGAAAGCTGCAATCAAAACAGTGAAGCCAGAAGCAAATGGATTAAAGGCCTTTTGAGTTGTGTTGGCACTTTTCCTTTTTGAGAAGGTTTTTAAACTAACAGCTTGAGCTGCATAAACTTGAAATATTTCTCAAGTGTTTGTTTATGTGAATTGCTTTCTAATGAGGTCATAGCTGTTTTCCCGGACACAGTGGTATTTCCTCCTCTTGCTCTTATTTTTTATGCTGCTTTCTACATTATGCCTTGAAGACAGAACAGGCTTATAAAAATCAAACATTGCTCAGGATACTTCCAAGTTTCAACTCTAATGCTTTACAATCATTTCAAATGACTCAAGGCTGGAGATCAATATAAGCATATGTGGAAATAAGCACTTGAAATGCTTTAGAGTTTTAAAGAAAACCTGTATCATTGTCAAGAGTAACTCAGATGTAAAGTTTTTAGCTCCCCAAAAGTTAAAAGAATTGGGGTGGGTTGAAAAGAATCTGCAAATGTTGATTTTTCATTTAAATATATTTCATCTCCCATGTGAGATTGAACTCTAACCAAAAGAAAAATCACCTGACCATAAAATGGGCAGTTTTAGCTCTATGTGGCTAGGCATTACATATGTAAATGTAATGTAGTAATGAAGTAAATGAAGTAAATAGACTTCCTTCTGTTCTACGTTTAGCTCTATGTGGCTAGGCATTACATATGTAAGTAAATAGACTTCCTTCTGTTCTACAGAAATCAGAAACATGAAAAATTGCACTTCCTTTGCTTTGCTCTTTGCTTGAAATGCAATTAATTGTGTTGGGTTTATCGACAGTATTTGATACTGTTGTTGCTGAAGTAAATAGCATCCTGTTTGCAGAACCTTTGTTTTTTCAGACTGCTAGATTTACAGCTTCTGAAAAAAACCAGACTGGTGAACTAGATACTGCTGTACTTCAGGTGGCTGCTTTCACATATTTTGGGCTAGTGTCATAGGAGGCCAAAATTTTATTCTGAAGTGGGGAAGAGGGAGGGGGCTTATGTCATTGGGTAATATAATGATGATGCTGTGAAGTCATGATTTCCTAATGACTAATGTGGAGTAGTATAGTTGAATATAAATTCAGAGTGTTTTTTCTGCAGTGTCTTGAGTCACAGTGATTCAGCCCTGAGCCATGAAAGCTGCACAGTGTCATGGAGGAGGGGGGATCAGTTGGGCTGGCTGAACAGAGTGGGCTTTGCTGGCAATAAGTGGTGGAGGTGGGTTCATGTATGTGGGGGAACTGCAAGGTCAAATCCTCTATGAAGACCTTACGATATATATATATGATGTATAGATCTTCTTCATAATCTGGAACCAAATCTCTTTGGTATAAAATAATAATAATTAATAACAATAATAATAATGAGGGAAATCTGATTAAATCTGTAAATGGTTTCATTGGTTTAATTAGCATCTTTTATTCCTTTTCTTTTTTTTAATGTTAACAAAGTAAATGGGCAATGTTCTTCCCAAAATACTTCAAAATTTTGAAAGGCTCTTACTTTCCCACAAAGTTTTAATTAAAAGTAGAGGCTCTGCTGTAGATGGAGGCATACAAGAATGATCCATCTTATGTTTTTGAAACACTAAAGTAATCATGTAACTATTATTACAATTGGGTTTATTTTTCTGTGGGAAGTATAGTTGTGAGCTGGCTATTACAGCTCCAGGTTGCTTGAAAAAAGAAGTGTTCAGTTCTGCAAAACAGATCATGCAGTCGCAAAACGTTTTTCGATTGGACAGCTTTAGTGCAATTTATCCACCTGAGTACCAAGTCCTACAGAGAGGAAGATTACACTTCAGAGACATCAGAAAGTGTCTTCTTAAAACAGAAAAACATACTATTTCATGTGCTGAAATTCGAAGTAGCTTCAGGCTTATCGAGAATGAGAAATATTTAACTTGTACAAAGAAATACCAGTGCTGTAGACTTGGTCCAGGATTTTAATTATTTTTAGTTGAGACTTTTAAGTGTAGTCAATTGCTCTGAAGGTAATTTTGAAAGCAGCATTTTATTTTCTTCCGTTGTTGAAACAGACAATAAAATACACCATGTTCTTAAAATGAAATTGTATTTGAGTTTAAAAAATGAAAGAAAAATCAACTGTTTCTTTTATATGTTTTTGTCAGTAGCAGCATAAGCTTAACTATTTCCTGTTTAGCAATATCTGTGAAATACTTCTTTTCTCTTTCTTCTTTCAGAAGTGAAGCCAACTTGCATATTTAACAGCACGGAATATTATGACGGAGACATGTTTCGGATGGATGCTTGTCGATTTTGTCGGTGCCAAGGGGGAGTCTCTATTTGTTTCTCTGCCCAGTGTGGTGAGCTACACTGCGACAGGTACTATGTGCCGGAAGGAGAGTGCTGCCCAGTGTGTGAAGGTACAGTCTCTTTGTAATCCTGTCTGCTTTTAATTCTGCTGCTTTTTTTTTTTTTTTTTTTTTTTTTGCCTGTTCAATGGAAATGAGCAAATGAGGGCTTTTGTTCTTCTGAAGTTTGCAGATTCCTCCATAATTCAGTTCATTTCTACATTTTTGCTGTGCCTGAGTGTGCTGTTATGTTCTTTGCAGTGCTTGTCTGACCTTGACACTACTTCTTAGACATGGTCAAGTGTGCAGTGCGTTTTGGGGGGGCCTTCTTGACAAAGGACATAAGAAACTGTTTCTAATTTCTGCTCAGACATTTAGACAGGCATCTCCAGAGCTGCAGTTGTGGCCCTGAGACAAATTTCAATTGCTTTGCAACCTGCTTCTTATTCTGTTCAGCTAGAGTAAGGCACAAAACTTCTTTCCTCTACAATTATAGCAAAGCCATGGGGCAGCAATCCAATGTCAATGTTTTTCTCTTCCTCCTTTGCCCTGCTGACAGCCTTGCTAGGCCTGCAGTCCTCCTAAAAAGGGCTCTGTGAGAAATTTCACATTGACCTTCTTGCTTATATTAGAAAGTACTGGAGGCATCTTCTGCTAGAATACAACCAGAATTCCCAGCAGAGGAAGATAGGGGTGGTGCTGTGCACTTGGATCTTGCCTCAGTGGGGGTCAGGTTATGGCCACCAGGTAGTCAAAAGGCCTGTGAGGCACATTTAGTCCCTTTGTTTAAATGTGAACATAGGAATATCTTCTCAGTAAGTGAAATCACCTGGAAATCTGAAATCTCCTCAGAGGAGGAGAGGAATCTAATAATTAATGTGAATTTCAAACACTTTGCAGTCTCCTTAATATCAGTATTCCTGTAGCTCCTTGCAGGAGCAAATAAGCCAGAAGATCCATTATAGTAATGTTTTATTCCACACAGAGAATTAGAAAGTAAGGTACCTCAAAAATACATCTGAAAGAGGCAGCTGTAAGAGCTGGACCTTCTCACTCAGCACAGGATCTGGTGAAAAATGGCTTGTTTTGTTCCAAGGTACTGAGAGCTTCAGAGATTTAAACCCAAAATCTGGATAATGAAATATCAAGTGGGCAAGTTAGGAAGTCATTTTTTAAAGAGTATTTGTAATTTTTTTTATATTTTGGTGTATATTTTACATATTTAAGTGTAGGTTCGTATCAGGTTGATACATGGTGTTCACATGTAGAGAAATTGAAGTGCAAATGCTGTAGGCTTAGGTATTCTAGAGATACCAATCCGCGTTTGCCCTGTGTTTAAGACCTGGCCTAGATATTTGTTGTTGACTATAATTGAAGGCAGGATCCTAGATTTTTGGTCTTTCCTGATACAGTTGCACCTAAACTTAAAAGAGCCTTCATGCTGTAAGAAAAAAAAATAAAAAATCTGTGCTATGCTGTGATTAAATGCCAAATTGAAAAAGTCTAGAGAAAGTATGTCTGATGTGGTGAAACCCCCCCAAGTAAGTGCAGATGCACTCCTGAAGAAATTGCTGTATGAGCTGCTGACTTTATAGAATATATGAACTCTCTTGGGTTCTTTTCCTATAATTACTATTTTTTTCACATATGTGAATATTCCAAGATTTGGCATTATGAAATCATGATGACAAGATATATAGATATATAAATAAGGTATCTATATATCTGCTTTATCTGTCCTGTCATATTCAGATATGGGTGCTGACTTTCCACATTGGACTTGCAGTTCTAGATACATCCTTTATCCTCTTTGATGATTTAAATATTCAGCTACCTTATTATCTATCAATAAATTGTTCTGTCATATCATACCACATTAAAATTTGATTTCTCCATTTTTGCAACCATTGAGTCAGACTAGCAAGAAAACCTGGTAACATTCCATTTCAGGTTTGATGAGTTGGTATGTGTTAGTCTGCAGTGGAAATGTCTTCTTTAAGACAGGTCCTTAGTAAGACAGAATAAAATGGATAAAGATTTATAATTATTGAGTCCAGTTGTTGTTTTCTAGTAATGCCTGTGGCTTAATGCCAAGTTAGAGGGTCCTTTGTCAAATCACCTGATGCTATTTGGCTTGCTTGTTTCTACTGTGTGTTCTTTTGATAGGGGTTATGGCACTAAATGAAGGAAGTCTGACTTCTCAATGATTGGATACTAAGATATATAGTGGTTTTTGCTAGAAATCCTTCTTGATTTGTTGGCATTCTTTGAAGTGAGCCTAGACAGCTGGCTCTATTAACATATTATAATTGTCCTGGTTCCTTTAAACACTTAAAAAAAAAAAAGGTGGCTCTGATCCCTTTTTTAATAACTTGAGTAAAGCTGACACCTAAATTGACAAGGTAAGTATTTTAAATGGGCAGAACATATCAGCCCACCCATTCATGCTTTTCTGGTTGTTGGCATTTTTTCCACCTGCTCTTCTTCTGTTGAGTGACTGGTTTTCAAGGTGCTTAGTTGCTTCCCGCTAATATTTACTTGATTATAGAAATATCAAGAAATATAAAACTTTTTTTTCTCCAACAATTCTAAAATGGCATGTAGTAAATTTGGTGTGAGTTGTATAGTACAGGCATAAGCCCTTCTTGACTTAACTCCGGGAAGAGTTCTTTCTCAAAGTTCTGTAGACTATATCAGCATTAGGAGATGTAATTTGCTGGACTCAGTGTATACCTTTAAACACTGCTGACCTTTTAAGGGCACAAGGATCTTTGTGCTTTGAGTTGCATAGAAGGCTATTGCAAATAGCACAAGTCTTGTATGCCTTTTCTGTGCTTTTTCTGTATTCCTGTCAATCAGAATCCTGTACATAAGTTGAATGATAAAATTCACTTCACTTGTTTGTGTATGATTTGATTTTTGGCTAGGTCGAAATGGTTATTTACAGATGTGAGGTCATCCTAAAACATGAAAGGTGCAAAGTTAAGAATCGAGGAAGCATTTTAATTTTTAAATGCCTTATTTTCACAAACATCTGGTTTAGGCCTTAATCAGAATTTTACCAAAATTCTGAATATCAGTACAGCTCAGGATGGGGATGACATTGTGTGCAGTTTCACTCCAAATGTTTGGAGTGTCATAAAGTGGCTTAGAATAAGACAACAGCTACTGGCACTGCTACAGGTTTTATCTACACTCAAAATGCATTGCCTTCCTTCCAAAGTGAAGTGATGAAACTTCAAAGAAATAATCCAAGTTTCATTTCATCCTTTTTTCCCTTCAGATAGGATATCTTACTTCTCCCAAGTCCTTCCAACTTAACACTCCTGGAAAATTAACTTATAATAAATCACTTGTGCTTGTTTGATGTCTGCTATAAAAAGATGTTTTTGGTTGTATTTATTGCTTTTAATATGTTAAATCTGCTTTAATATGTAATTTGTAGTGTTGCCTGCTTTGCAAATGTGACCTACTTACTGTACATTCTCAGATACTTTGTTTTTTGAGCCTGACCTTTTATTAGCCACCATGATAAATTGTATGCATTCACATTATATATATATCTTTTTAACTATTAATATCAGTGCAAATTACCACATCTCTGGAGTACTATTATTTCTGAAGAGTAAAAGCTGCTTTTATTTCAGGTAATGGGTTAGCATATACAGACTTGCATGGAACTTGAGGAGAAAGCCTGTATAAAATATGCTCCCTAAAATTCTGTTATTTAAATACCCAGATCTTAATTTGATTGCTAGCAGGTAAGTGGGACTTGTGGCTTTCAAGGGGAAAAAACTTCAACTGAAATGAAATTGAAAACTGACCTTGTTCAAAAAGCTAGTATATCTCCAAAACTGTGATGAGGTGTAGTTAAGACACATTTCCTGTTCCTGCAGCAAGTGTGCCTGAGGCCTCATCTTTGCTCGTAGTGTAAAATAGTGATATGGTGCTGACATGAGTCATTCCAATGGGTCATTCAGAAAATTTAAGTTTCCTTCAGAAAGCTAGTGCAAAAAAGAAGAATCAATAGGTCCAAGAACGATTTTTTTCTGAAGAACAAAATCAAAAAACTAAAACGTTCATTAAAACACACATTCTCTTGCAATTGCTGTCATTTCAGACCCACTTTATCCAGTCAATAACCCTGCTGGCTGCTATGCCAATGGTCAGATCCAAGCTCACGGAGACCGCTGGCGAGAGGACGACTGCACGTTCTGCCAGTGCATCAATGGGGACCCGCACTGCGTGGCAACGGCCTGCGGACAGAGCTGCCTAAACCCTGTCAAGGTCCCCGGGGAGTGCTGCCCCGTGTGTGAAGGTAAGAGTGGCATTTCCCCTCATTTGGCTTTGGTCTGTCACGGCTCCTGCTTTCCTGGCAATTCTCGGTTTACTTTAAAATTTTGGAGGATTGAAGAAGCTGGTACAGTGTTGGCTGATGACTGAATAAATTGGTGAGGGCAGGAAACATCAGTGTGGTTTAACTACACCTCTATGTTGGCAATCTTTGGTACTCTTTTGGCTCAAAGAGTATAGTAAGAGATAGTTAAGATCAGCATTATTTACTAATTTTTCTCTTATCTTTGCTTAAACCTTATTAATAAATACAGAAGTTAGAAGGTCAAAATGTTTATCTCTTGGTATTACTGTTAATTGAATTACTCCTGTTTTCTTCTTCATCACTGTCATTTAGGTGCAACAAAAAATCTCTTTGTACAACATAGTTTGGTATTGGACATAATTATTTCAGTGAAACTTGTAAAAAGGGATATTACCTGGGAGACAGATTCATTTGTCAAGTTTACAATTATTTTTCATTTGTTTTTGGAAATACATGTATATGGTGTAACTGATTGAGATTTAACTTAACTGTGAAGTAAAATGCTTTCCCAGCCTGACCATGGAAATATGAAGACTTGCAAACTGAGACATTAAATAAAATATTTTGAATTGTATATGTAAATGTACATTTAGAGCTGCATTTTCTGGAGTAGCTGTTCATCTCGAAAAACACCAGATAAATTTAGAAATGGTTCGTCTAGACCTAAGGCCATCTTCACAATGCACAAAAACTTGTTGGTGCTCAGTGAGTTGCCACTTAAGTTTTTCTCATTCCATCTCTGATTAAAAAAGATAATATTTTGGTATATCTACAAGTGTCTCAGGGCCCTTCTTGGTTTGCAGTATCCATCCAAATAAGCTCACTGGGATACTTACTTTTTAGGATAAATCTGAGAAGCGTAAGGATTTCTTACAGGTGCTCTTTAATTCCAGAATTCACATCACTAGGTATGAAGAAGGTGTTTGATGCAATGTGTAAAAGCTGCCGGTGAATTGTACAGAATTGCACTACTTGCACTGAATGAATTTCACTGTGAGGAAGCAGGTTAACTGCTGTTAATCCCCAGTGATCACCTCACAATGGATATTGCAGAGCCTGTGCTGTCACCCCTCATTATTTAGGTGTCTGTGAGCCAGCTTGGGAAGGCAGTACAGAGAGAGAGAGAAGCTGATGGAAGAATTTTCAACATGTTAGTACACTGAGAGGATTCTTTTCCTCTAATAAGGGAAGGATAGGCAAATGTCTCTATTTTCCTCTTCCAGACCAGAGGAAATTAATGAGAGATAATTGAATTAAATGCATATATATATATATATATATATATGGGACTGAGCTAATTCTGAAGAACGTGGGAAGCAAACACAGGGTCAAGCATAGGCTTCCATCTGTCATTGCACAAGGTTGCAACATAAGCAAGCTGGTGCTTCATTAACACACCACACAAATGCCTCTGCAGTGCTCTCAGGACACAAATTAGGTCCTTTGGACTAGGTTAGGTAGTTCTATGCACTAATGTGTTTTTACTTTTAGAAGAAGATGTATCTAGCAAGTGTTTAAGTCCACAGAAGTTGTTTTGTAGTTGCTGGGTGAGTGGCATATGGAGTGCAGTCATACTTATCATACAAATGGATGTAAACTGACACAATAGAACTGTGGCATCAATATTTAAATGAGGTCCTTGTGTCATCTAAATTATGTTTTATTAAAAAATAGTCTGACTTCTTATTTGTTTCTTGTGTTAGATGTTGTATGGTGTATGTTTAATTGTAGTCATCTAGTTTTGAGTGTGTCATCTGGAAGACAGTGATACTGAATGGTATTTTGAGGAACTTCCTAAATTTTAAGCTTAAAGGCATCACCTTTGCCTTGGTGGTGTTTTTCTTTTTCAACAGGTGATGAAATTATGTGAGTGGTGGAACCAACAATTAGGGGAAGTGCTTCTTGTTCATGCTAGGAGGAGGCTTCAGCATACTTGGGTACCAATGGTCAGAGAACATTTGAAAACACTTGAATCTCTCCTCTTTTATCCCCTCCCTCTCCCACAGCAAAAAAAAAAAAAACCAAAACAAAACAGATTATTATGATCCATTATTGCAAATTATTTAATTCCAGGAATCCAAATATGGGATTATTTCAAGGATCAAAAACCTGGACTGTTAAAGCACAGCAGTGAGTTCAGATGCTAGCACCCAAGATTTAAAAAATTGAGTTTGCAAGAAGCAGCTTTGGATAATTTGATGAGAAATTATTCAGCATCTGAGACTTAACAACTTATTTTGCAATAATAACAAATGAAAGAATCCCTGAGAAATGAAACATAAAGGGTACCAGCAAATCTCTTGAAGTTGTGTTTTGGGGCATCGAACGAGTTCAAGGCTGTTAGGCCTTGTGATTAGCAGCCTGAATAAAAATATTTAGATACAAGAGAGCAAGGTGCTACCTGATTGGAAGTTTAAGACCTGTGTGTCTTTCTGAATCTGTGAACATTTTTCTTTGAAAGCACACATTAAGAAAATCCCAGAACGTTAGGAAAAAATAACAATGTTAGATGTTGGCTGTCTGCATTTAACATTAAGAATGTGTATTTTAAAATTATTTTTTTTAAAAGGTGATGTTTGGGATGATGGCAGCAGGAACTTGTGTGTTAGCCATAGACTTCTGGCCCATTTCCAAGGTCAGATAGCTTCATGTGTCTTAAACCCTAAATCTGAGATTAGTAGTGTTTCTACTTGGAGTTTAATGCGTGGGTGGGAAGCAAGTACTGTCTGCTTTCATTACAATACAGCTGTTGCTTGCTAACCCAGTAGGCAAGGGGCTTCTTTAGATTTCTGGTCTCTGGTTTTCTCCTTATTGTAAGGCTGAACTGGAGAAGTAAGTATGCCATGGGAAGACAGTTAAAAACTTCTACTTTTTTCACACAACTGATTTTTCCTGAATTTTAGTTATATCGTTTTAATGACAACCTAGTCCCATCTAAAATGCTATTTTGTTTCTGCCATCATCCAGCCACCTGACATCTCTATTCTGTTACCAAGGTAAGCTGCATGGATCAGTGCTCCTTCCCATTTTAAATCAGCTTCTCACTCTTTCTCCTGAGCATTGTTTCTGTTGATGAAGTTCTGCTGCTGATGCTCACTGTGTCATTCATGACCTGCAGGGGTGGTGGGAACAGGGGAGAATAATGTCCTGGCTGGGAAGCTGGCTGACAAATCAACCCCTTGATTTTAGTGATTCTAATGAAAAAGATGTGCAGTACATTTAATGGAGCTAAAAGCAATGAAGTATATTCCAGGCCTTTTTTTTCCTGAAGAGGAATTAAAATGCGTCCTTGTCAGGCATTTGATGCTTTTCTGCTTACCACCTCATTGCACTTGCATATCCACAGCTTAACCTGAATTTTGCAGTGCACTGTATGAGCAGAAGTGTTGACTGTCATGTGCTCTCCAGTTTGGTTTCTCCATCCTTCTGCTTCTCTTATTTCCTACTGTTCAGGAAAGAGAAGCACAATTCTGAAGTGTGGGCAAAGGTCTGGTGTCTGTGACGTTATATAGTGTCGTATTTTCAACTATGCCGGTTATTAAAGGAGAAAAAGCAGTGTACTTCAGTGATAGGTTCAATAAATGGGCAAAAGTAATGTAAACTTTGCAGCTGATTTTGGAGTAGTAGTTTATTAGTGATTGTAAGGATAAGCATACCTTGTTTTGCACTTCTCTTTTGAATGACTTCCAGTTCTCATTCACATCTCAACATAGAGTATATACCATAGAGAAATAACATACTTTTTGCAGGTTAATTTAAAATTACTTTTTTTCAAAAGTTGTGTTATTTAATTGCACCATGAATTTACTTTGCTTTTTTGCTCTTACTTGTATACTACATTTCTTAATTCAGCTGTAGGTCTTTTTGCATTAACTTTTTCACTTTTTTTGTGGAGATAATGCAGAATGTAGGAAATAATTATTTGTATTCTAGAATCTTAACTATGCGTCACATCTAAAGCAGGAAGAATACCTGCTGAAAACCCCCTACTATCTTAGTTTAGTTGATGGACCAATTCGCACCCATATTTCTATTTAGAAATAAGTATTAGATAAAGAATAATAAGGAAGACACGTTATATACTTATCACTGTTTTTAAGCATGCATTTATTTCTCACTGGACTTCTATTTACATTTGAAAGAGAACCCACTTGCCAGCAGCCAGCTTCAATTGTGTGACCTTACTTTATGCATGTCAGATATAGGCACTTTAATACGCAAACCAAAACATTTAGTCAAAGATATTTCTATAGTATATTTTGGGCTGAGTGTTGAGGGATTTGTGGAACATGAAACTGATGAGAAACTTCTAGTCAAAGCTGCTTGTAGATCTGGCCTGGCTGTGGCTCATTCAGAATAAAAGGTTATTAGTATCAGTCACTTCTGACTCTTACCCTCTGTCTTGGATCTAAACACTGCTGTACCTGCAGTTCTGCAAATTCAGTTATTTGTTGGCTGGCTTAAAATCAGTTGCAATAAAGGACATGATTTGTTCCCCTAGGTAAGTTTACATTCCAGCAGCTTCATGAGGATAAATTTTTTCTTGGATTGCACTTGCAAAAAAATTTTGCTGCCAGAGATCACATACAACATGCTAGAAATTCTGTGTACAGAGGTTCTCAAAATATGAGCGCTGTATGTCAGCACACAAATCTATTCAGTCTTTGAATATGGTAAATTTAGAGCAAACTAGAACATTCCCATTCCCTCATGAAGAAAATCCTGATGTTCTTACTACCGCAGTGAGGAAACCAGGGTGTAAGGATTGTAGATACTGAAGTTATGTAACAGTAGCTGTTCACACATTTCTAAATTAGAGACCAAGAAGTAGCAATTGTGGTATTTCTGTTACCATACAGAGTTGATTTGTATCTGTTCTCTGCAGTAAACCCTTTTTAATTCTTCCTAACATGCTGCTGTATGTGTGTCCATGGTGTATATCCTGTATGCATGCTATGCAATACATGTTCCCATGTTGACTGGATGCCCAGATTGGTTTGATTTTTGTCTCAACATGGTTTGACCAGAGGTATGTGGGGGAGGGGCTGCACATGTGCCGCTTGCAGGAGGCAGCTAGGAGAAGATGGAGGAACGCCCTGTCTCTAGAGAGGTTTTGACAGCCATTTCCATCTCTCATGGAATAACCCGTCAGTAGGAGACCACCGAGGACGCTGTGTCCTCCAGAGAGGTTCTCCAATCGGGTGGGAAAAGGTCTCCACCAGTGGAATGTTCAACTGGGCCAGTGGTTTCCTGCAAGTGACCAGACCTTGGGAGGAGCTGAGGGGTATAAAAGTAACTGCATCACGAGCTGCAGGGCTCTTTTTTGCCCTCGCTTTTTGCCCTTGCTCTTTTTGCTTGTTCTCGTTCGCTCGCTCTCCCTCTTGCTGGCTGGACACCTGTTGACCACCTCTTGTGTCCTGTCCTACCGCTTCCATCCGTTTCCTGCCCTGCCTCCCTCCATCCCTGCCTGGGTTCCTGCCTGAGCCACCTGCTTCCAACCCTGTCACTGATCCAGCCCATCACCGCGATCCGCGCCATGACCCTGTCCAGGGTTCTGGACCTCCTGCCCAATCCCCACTCACCTTGTGTCCGGCTGCCCGTCGCTGTGGGAGCTGTGCCTGTGTAGCTGCCTGTCTCCTAGAGCTGTGCAGCGTGCACACACCCCCTGCCTCTTGGATGTCAATGGCACACTCCGAAGTTCTGGTGGTAATGCCTGCTTTTGCTCTCTGTCTCCCCTCTCTCTCTGCTGCCCCCCCCCCCATTCTTTTTTCTTCTTCTTCCTCCTTTTCTGTCTTTCCTATTCTTCTTTAGTAGGGCAATGGCCTTTTCGTTACCAATAAATGGTTTTCAGATACACTATTTGCCTTGTTTGGCTTAATTCTCTCCTAGATCTTCTGTTTGAAAAGAACCCCCACAGTTCCCCCTTAGTGGAACACAACATGTGCTTGGAGGCCATCCTTCATGAGTCCTGAACCAGAGTGATTGTTAAATAGCAGCTTTCCAGGAGCAGTTTGGTGATTAAGGGGAAAGAACATGTTGAATATGGATTAACAGGGCCTTGAGAAGGCAAACACCATACTGAAATTAAGATCAAGAGGAGAATTCACAAGACCTGAAGTAATCCTTTTTGCTCTCTTTCCTGTGGGTGGGTATGTCCCTGGATGACAGAGTAGGTACTTGGTCCTTTTTTGTACATTGCTCCTCTGATAAAGATGGAAGCTGGAAAGTGTTGGAGAGCTGTAAGTCCAAAGTTTGCAAAACACATCCTCGGAGGACAGGCTGAATAAATTGGATTGGTTCAGCTTAAAATAAAATGATGAAGTCAGAATGTGAACATAGCAGTCCTCAATTGCCTAAAAGGTTGTTGCAAAGAAAAAGATAAGAAAAAAAATGAAATTGGATTACAAAAGAGAAAGATGGGATTTAGAGGAAGGCAGAAAGTTGTTGAGGAAAACGAAATTCCTTCTGTGGCATGTTGTGACTAAGATTGTCTTTTTGATGTGTTCAGGGCACGGCAGTCGTATTTTCAGCCTCAGTGCAAAGAGACTTGCTCAGGAAATTGCTTACATAACTGAAAGCAGTAATGGTAATTCACATGTAGCTTTCAGTGTTTATGCAAGTGATGGCTGTAGCTTACCAATATAGAGCCCAATATATAGCTGGGGGCTTGTGGGGGAGGATGTTTGGGGTTTTTTTTAACTAAACATCAAGGTGATCAGAACCCTTTTGGCAGGACATCTTGATACAATATGTCCATCTTGAGTCACTTCTTGCCAGTTACCTGACACACAAAAGCCCATGGGCTGTGCATGCGGCCTATCAATAAAAACTCAATTTGTGAAGCAGGCGACTGGCTGTTCTGAGGTGGCTGTTTCCACAGGGAGAAAGGCAGAAAGCCTTTCCACAGAAAAGGCATGGAGACAGAGGCGTATTGAGACAGAGCAGTGTGGAGGGGAAGACCTTCCTTCATCCTTGGCCTGTCCCCAAACTCAAGCTCTTCAGCTGACACAGCTTTTCAAGTCATGCGCCTCCTTTCTCTGGTGAGAGCTAGGAAAGGCAGGACCATTCCCTTCTGTGGATCCAGCACAAAGAATTAGTTTTAAGCTTCTGATGGATGCTTCTATATAGCTTCTATATCTCCTGTAATGATATTGGCCCTCTGGGATTTGATTTTATTTAATCTATTATCTATTTAGTTTGTTTTTTAGACTTCTCTTCATTGAGAGCCAAGGCTTAGGTAATCATACTTGTGCTTTCCCCATGGTTTTTGAGCCAACAGCTTATTTTTGCAGCACAAGGAAGTCTCAAAGGGATCACATTTCTTCAGATTAAAACAGACAGCTAGGTAGAGGGGAGAAAGTGGTTTTCCAAGTGCCATAAGGGACTGCAAAATTTTGATATGTGCTTACACTTCTTTTGGCTCAGACCAGCTCTTCATGGGGGCTGGTCTGTGTTCTTGTTCCATTGGAGCCAATCAGATCCATTGGCAATCAGCTGCAGTTAGTACTGCTGCTTACAGAGCTGCCTGCTTCTTGCTGGCTGGCAAATTTGCTTTCTAAGTAACATTACTGTGGTTTAAATAGCAATTCCATTTTTAATGAATTTTACCAAAAAATAGGGAATATAGCATATGAATATATAATAGCATGTGAGTAATACTAAAAGAGCTACAGTGATACAAATAACTGTTTCCCTCAGGCCATCTGCATCTGTGGACAGCCATCCACAAATTAGAGTAATAGCTGTGTTCACAGGAAGTAAATATTGGTTAAGATAGTAAGAAAATACCTTTTTTTTTTTAATAAGGTAATAAATGCAAGTGTTCAGCACTGGCATTGATGCTAAAAATGTCCCTTAGGAAAGTCTGTGGTTGCTTCTATTCCCTTGCATCTCTCAGAAGCTCAGGCTATTCATAGGGAAAGCTGATACACAGTAATTGGTTAACTCACAGCACGTCCTTCTGCAGGAGAGCCCTCAGGTACAGATGGCAGGGTGCCAGCATAAGCTGTGAATGAGAAATTAAGTGTTAAACAAAATCCCCTCAGAGGATTTTCATGAATAAGACCCACAGTATTTCGCTGTCATTATGGCTGACACTTTATCTTCACAAAAAGAAATTAACATTTTCATCAATAAAGGAATCTAAACTCTAGCTGAGATGTAATTCAGTTCAGTTCCTTTAGCGTGTCTAGCACTTCATTAAGTAAAAACAGGCAGCAGAGTCCAGTGAAAAGAAATTTGATTCATTCAGGATGAAGTCAGTGGTAGCAAGCAGTGTTCACTGACACGGGGTGTGGGCCCAGAGTCCTCCTTAGAGCATGAAGTGTAAGTTATTGTTCGGCAGCAGCCCTGGAGCTCCCAACCAGCCCTTTCATCAAAGTCAATTAAGGGATGCAAACACCATGCTGCAGAGAATTGGGCTTATGTTTGCCAGATCATGATTTAGAATACTGGTTCTAGAGAAGGCGGATGAGCCTGTTGATGTGTGATGAAACCTGCTGCCCGTGCAAGCCAGTGAAATTCAGGAGGAGTACACGAGTATGAAATGACGTTTTCATGGTTTTCCATGATGCATCGTTGAATTCAGTGGAAGACTGCTGAAAGGATAAATAACCAAAGAATCCTAATGAATACATGTCAGAGGATGTCTCACTTATAAAGAACCTCATGGATCCTCCTAATTTTTTTCAGCACTTCTGGCTTTCATAGATTTACTCCAGATGTACACTAATTTAGTGTTTATCTTCACCTAGTAAAAATAAGTGAATGGCCTTCTTAATGTATCTGGACATTTCTTGATTGACTTAATTGATTCTGCTTTAACAAGGTGGTCATTTCTTAGTGTCGTTCCACCTAAAATTGTCAAAAAAAGTTCTTATCAGAATTGAAATTCATTTGAAGAGTATACATGCCTGTTAAACCAAAAACTGTTGGAATTGATTATGACAGACAAAAGGTTTTAACTTTACATTTTGGGAATAGAAAGTATGTATTTTGATTGCATCTCACTGCAAAAATGACATACATATTCCCCCACACATGCACCTTTGGTACATAGAAGGCTTCTTTACTCTGCAGCAATAAATAGTCTTTGATTATAATAGTTACTTTCAAAGAAAAAATACATATTTTAGTAGTTTCAGGTTGGCAGCATGAATAAAATTTGAGACAGAAGGCTGCCAAACTGAACTATGTGTTTGGAGGTATTAATGAACATATTTTCAGAGTTACTTGAGAATTAGAAAGTTATATCATCTAAGTCCTTGCATACATTTTATAAATTGTTATGTGATGCTGAATTGTTGAACCCTGATAGCTGACACAGATAGCTAAATTCTGGGAAAAAATTTCCTGCGAGGCATTAAGTATTTCAAACCCAGGAAGGAAATTCTTTAGCTCAGGACTCAGGACTGATATTTTTCATGTAATGAATTGGAGGGGCGGGGAAGGCTGGAATGCGAACTATGAGGATGGAAAACATTTAGTCACTCTTGGAATGATATGAATGTTTTTACAGGAAGCTTAAGTAAACACACATGCTGCTGCTTAGTAGGCTGCAGTTAACTTTTTTGGACAGTAGACAAAATTTAAACAAGTATGCAGACTCGAATGAAAGGCTATTGAGCAGCACACCCTTCAGGCCCAGTTTTGAGCCAGTTATCACGTAAACCATTAGGTAAAAAGTTAGAGTACTATTTGGTTACGGGGATCTTTTCCTGTGTATTTTTTAATGGTAAATGCTTGAATGCTCTGATTTTGAATTTCTTTTAAGTTGATTGATGCTGGTTTCATAGGATCAAAACATCAAACTTCTTCTAAAGGTGTAGTTTGTGTTATGAAATACTACAGAAGAGGGAGCTATTTCACTTTCCCCAAACACGGGCATGTTCTTTATTATTCACGTTGGAGATCTTTCTCCTTGTTTATAATATGATTTTTATTAATTTTTTTTCCCCCCAAAAGAGGATTTAATTTTATGAAAACAAATGAGATCTTGGACATCTTAGAATTCTATTCTGTTGAGCTTATTCAGAAGAAATACATGCAGAGGAAAAAGCTTAGAATACAATAGTTGCTTCCCTATTTACAACAAATTTTGTAAAACCATGAAGTAGGTATTTCCCTCACATGGTATTACCAAAAGAATGAAACAAAATCTTTTAGGAGTTAAAATATTGCATTCCAGATGAGACAAAGCAAAGAGATCGTTTTTCATGTAATAATAATAATAATAATAATAAAAATACCTTCAAGAGGTGAAGCATGTGAAATGTTTAATTTAAAGGAGAACAAAAAAATGAGACTGATTAAAGCTGGTTGTGGCTGTTGCTAAATAACTCTTAACAGACAATTTCTCTTACAAACACCTGGAAGAAATTTTGCTTCCTGAATAAAAAAAGCTTGTTTTTAAGTCATGAAGTAGATTCAGAGAGATAGTGTTAGACAAACATGTACTTATTTTGCAAAATGAAGGTAATCAGTACTTGGCAAAAGCATACAGAAATCATCAGAAATTGAAATGTTTGTCTTTTGATTTCAGTTCCTTGATTAGGATTCATCAAGGATATTGCTGCTTCCCCTGGAAATGTCCTGAGTTAATATGAAAGTGAAATTCATGGAGTCATGCAAGTTAGAAAGGACCACCAGAGATTTTTCAAGTCCTTTGTCCTGCTCAAAGCAGGTCCAGTTGGCAGAGGGATGTCTGGGCCTTGTCCCAGTTGAATTTTGAGTATTTTGAAGGATAGGGATTGCACAAGTCTCTGTGACCATGTTGTAGTTTGCTGACCCATGTGGTTTAAAAGATCAAAACAGTTTTTATTAAGTTGTACTTTCCCATTTCATGCTTGTTTGTTGTCTCTCATCCTAGCCTGGAGCTATCTCCAAGGTTAGCCAGGCCTTCTCATCTTTGTACCTTCCAGTTAAGGAGCGGTAGACAGCAGTAGGATGCCCCCTGACCCTCCTTCCCCAGGCCGAGCAAGCCCTGCTTTGTCTCTCAGCCTGCCTTGTATGCCACCTCTCCAGCCCCTGGCCAGCTCAGTGGCCAGCCTTGTGACGTGCTTGCTCAGGTGCGTCCGTGTTTCTCTTCTGCTGAGGAGCCCAAAGCTGGACACTACTCCAGCTGTAGGCTTCCAAGTGCTAAATGGAGGGCAACCATTGCTTCCTTGTACCTGCAGGCTCTGCTTCGGCTGGTGCAGGTCCCTCTGGTCCTTCACACAAACCAAAACTGAATGCTTGGTTCTCTCATAATATATTTGGCTTTGCAGTAGAGTAGTTAAGTGTAATCCCACTTTGCTTTCTGATACAAACTCTATGGCCAGAGTTCAGATTTTGAACAATGAAGAATATGATTATGAAGGTGGGTATAATTTTTCATTCTGGTTCCACACTCAAGAAGGATTCTATTTAGTTAGTTGTCTTTGATATAATTTATATAATTATGGTGACATCTTCAGTGAATGGTTTGTTTTTAATATGCAGGTAAACAGTAGAAGTCAACAAGATTGCAGTAAATTGTCCCTGATTTTTTTCTTTGGTTTTGTTTGTTTTCCAAGGCTTCAGCAGTCAGTGGTATATTTCAGTTTCCTTTCTCTTGTTTTGTTGTTTTGGTTTTTTTTAATAATTGATCAAATTGTGTATATAATAAAATTCTAATCCTGAGAAACAAATTTTCCCTGATCTCACTGAAACACGGTTGCATCAATTTCTCTCCGTGTCTGAATACTTGCGCAGTATCTTAGGACCGCAATACTCATCAAAGTATAGCAAATATAAGGCACAGTACTAGACCAGATTGACCATCCTGTGTTCTTGTGTGTGTATTTATAGTAGTTCACATTGTTAACAGAAGAAAATATCTGCTCTTTGTACTACAAACTGTGTCACATCACTCAGGAGAAGTGAGAGGTCTCAGAAATCAAAAAAAAGGGGTGTAGAGATTGGTTTTGCTCATATTACAGAAGTATTCTAGATTGGAAAAAAATCAATGAAAGTACTATTCCACCTGGATAACTTATTTCCCTTTTTTTTTTTGACAACCAGTTTTTGTGTTAGTATTGTTAATGTTGGTCCTTAAGGACAAAGCCAATTCCAGGCATTATTTGAATGTCACCGTCTTCCCTTCTTTCACCTTAAATGCAGTTTGATTTCAAGCTGGAATGAATGAGATTCAGGGTTTGATCTCATATTGTAGTATTTTTCAGTGAACTAGTCAGACTAGAGGTCCACCAGTAGATGAAATAGCTGATGTGGATTTTAAAATCATTGAAGTTGTTTTTAAGTAAATGACATTGTAAAAAATTAATTCAGACATTTTTATCAACCTCACAGCAGGCAAATTAATAACCTGCACTAAAATTCAGCAGAGAAAGTATCAGGATCAGAGAGAATATATCAAAGCACGGTGTTCTAGTAGGAATCTGCATTTAACTTTATATATAAGCAGTTGACATCAGCAAAATCTGTGCTCCGTTAAATAATCCATTGTTTTCATCCAGACTCTCTTCAATCCCCTCCTCTTTATTTTCTTCTCTCTTTCTTTCTCTGGTACGGTTGTATTGTTGGTAAAGCACACAGGCAGAAACAGCACCCATTTTTCCCACCCATTGTCTGTGCATTTGTGCACTGGATCTTTCTTCAGCCATTTCTACCAAGAGCAGCAGTGAAAGCCCAATTCAGATTGTGTGGTGGTACATGCTTTTTCAAGCTTAGCTACCGCTTGCCTATTCAAATAGCCAGAAGTCTGGCAGAGCAGATCTGGCTTTATTTGTTGAGTCTTGTCTAGTGAAGTGAAAAGGCCTGAATTTATTTTTTTTTCCTGGCTGCATTTTTCCACATGTGGGGGTAGGGAATGAAATTATTTCTTTTGTCCTCTGCTTGCAGCTCATTGAGAAGCAGGCATGCATATAAAATTACTGTTTCTCGGGGCTTACCTTTAGGGAGAGGAGGGAGAAAGAAACAGATTTGTAAGCTTGACTAGAAACACTGAAGATGCTGAAAGCAGGCCCGAGAGTGGAAGGTAACAGGATAATAAAACACAATGAATTGAGGATGAACAAAAACTTCTCAAAGTAATATAACAACAGTTTTATTTCATCCCTTGTAAGAAATACTATATTACTGCATGTATTAAAAGCACAAAAAATGTGTCAATGTGCCCAAGAGAAGAGAGCATCAAAACTCAGAGGTTTAGTTTTGGAAAGTCACAAATAATTATATATTAAAAAAATATATATATATATAATTATGAATATTTATGCTGGTTTTCCTAGCTATTAAGTTATACCTTTGATTAAAGGGAAGTTATCTTGAGGGGTGGACTTTAGTGATGGGGAGTAAAACACAATCCTCTTTCTCTCTAGGTTTAGTTTACACCCAAGTGGATCAATGGATACTAACTAACCTGCATCTCAAGTTTCAATAAGGTTTTGTAGGCTTTTTGTATCAAGATGTTTTACCTCACGTACTGCAGTCAGATGCCAAAACTGCAGTTTCTTTCAGTTCTCTGCCTTGTCTTACTGTCTGTGAACTTTTCTCTGGGCAGCAGTAATGATTCATATGATTTGTAGTGGTTTTAACTACCTGTGAGTACAAGCATTGCTGTGGCTTTTTTGTCATTTGAAGTGTAGGGTTTGTGGTGGCTGACCAGTAACCTGAATGTAGCTTCAGGGTAGCTCTTGCATTCTGGTCTTTTGCATGTTTAGGATATTTTGGTTAGACAATGGAATGATGCTAAAAGTCAATTTGGTTGCAAAACTAGTTTATGTACTCAGAGGCCTACACAGGATTAATTAATGGAATGTATCATGTTATGGGCATATATTGGTATATAGCAATATCTTCATGATTCCTAAACTAATGGTTTGGTGAAGTTGCAAATGTTAAGTATTAGACATTAATGTGATTTACTCAGATACTTTACTGAATGAATTTGAAAACAACTACAAAGATTTCATTTAGACTAAAAGAAGTCTAGTTTGGAAATCCACAGATTTTAAAAAATTTTGCTCATTATGTCTATTCTTCTACACTACACATCCAAAATCAGAGCTGTGAGATGAAGAATTGATGGAAACCCATCCTTTGACCTCCAACCTAGTAATTTATATTAAATCTCTACCAAAGGAAAAATTTTAATTTAAATAAGAAGATATTTGAGGGATCTAGAGAAACATGATGCCATTATACAGATTTCCAGTTTGTATATGAAAAAAGGTGTTAGTGCTTTTCTATATGTTTTTTAAATGTATTGCTACTTTCCTACTAGAAATTATACAAGCAACAGAATTTGAATGTTACTCGGCAGGCGCATAATCTGAAAAATGACCTCTGAGATAAGTTTGAAGTTATCTAACTTAATTGTGGTATCTTTAATGCAGTTTTTTCATTCCAAACTCTAGTTAGCTGACCTAATTTTAAAAGTATTAAAAATGTTCATCAGCTGTATAAACTGTTGTGCTGGGAAGAGCAGGGCTGGAGAGAAGCTATAAAAGCTGAAAATTGTGAAAGACAATGAAAGCAGAAAAGTTCATTCTTGTAATAGGATAATTTTCAGTTGACTGGAAGGCATGGGTGCAAAAGCTGCCTGCTGGAATGGAGCCAATAGGCACAGAAATTTTGTTTAACAGTGTATACTTCTAACAACTTAATCTACATTGCGTAATATTTTACCCTTACTTGAAAGACTAGCTGCCTATAGGTAATAATGGCAAAATCTGTGGTCTGAGGATGAAAGATGACAAGATGTGGCCACCTCCAGTCCATATAATTTCTCCAGATTTTCACAATTTATCAATTTAAGTATGGAAGGCTTTTTAAATATAATTTCCTATAGATTTTCATTTCTTGAGATGGAGAAACAGAGTACACGTAAACAGTTGAAGCACTGAAATCAAAGCTCACAGTTCTTTAAGTCATGCAAATTTTGTGTCCTGAATATTTTGTATAATGTTAATAATGCTCATAACTATGAATTCATTGGTTCTTCAGTGCCTGCATTCTATGAAGGGCACAAGATAGACAAAATTAGTCTCAGAGAGCAAAAAGTTATTTAAGAAAATATAGGTATTGCTTTCCTTCTGTATCCTGTTTTATGATGGTCATTTTGAGGTTTCTTGTTATTTCCGTAAGTTTCTGGTTTTTGTTTTATTTTAACAACTTTCTATACTAGAGCACATTAATGTTTCTGTGTACCCTATGTATCAAAACAATTTTCATATTCCAGCATATTTAAATGGTGTCCAAAAGTAAGTATTATACTGTTGATAGATATCTTATAATTGGCAATAATCTCCTCAACTTCAGAAAGCATAATCTGGGACTGCACAGTATACTGTAAGATGTGATATTTTCAATGAAGAGACATGTTAAATGCTTTCCAGAGATCTTTCACATGCAGTGCATCCTACGTTCCCATCTGGTATTCAGAGTCTCTCCTGCTATAAATTTCAGTAGAGGTGATGTTATTCACACAGAGCAAGATTTGACTACTGCATTACGTGTTTGATGTGCAGCTTGGTAGTATCAATCAATTCAGCTTTAGAGAAACTCTGTTCAGTTTCTAAAGCAAAAATCCCATCATGAAGTTTTGATGAAATACTTTTGGAGAAAAGTGGACAAAATAAATATTTTGCACTCAGTTTCAAACTGCATGTTCAGGAAAGCTGATTTCATAGTGAACAAGAAAAAAAGTGGTATGTTTTTCTGTTTCAATACGTGAAAAATTTTCTGCAACTTCATACTGTTTTTGTTGAGTGTACATCACTTTGAAACAAAGTCTGTTTCTCAAATTGTTTCTAAAGTACCAAGAATATTCATCAGAAACAAAAGTAATTAAAATTACTCTCTAAACTATTACATTGCATGTGGATTTTTGTGAACTTACTTCAAATATTCAAGAACCTCTTATTCTTTTTTCTACCCCTAGAACCAACGTATATCACAATAGGTCCGCCCACCTGTGAGGTTTTGGTGAACTGCACTTTGACCGAAAAAGACTGTATCTATAGCTTCAAACTGGACCAAAATGGTTGTCGCATTTGTCAGTGCAAAACTAGTGAGTATGCAAAAATACAGTGGCTTCTACCTTTTATATGAAGCTGTATGTGAAAATGGTAGTATGCTGGGTTTTCCCATTCATAGTGTTGATTATATGTTGTGTTAGTATGTGTGTGCTTTGTAGTTGTTTATCTTTAAAGAATTGGTTCCTGATTTCTGACACTGCTTGCTTGCTTAAAATGTGTTTGGAGGAAAACGTACAGTGTTTGACTTGAGGTAAAAATTTAACAGCTGACTAGAAAAGGTAATAATTTGGGATCTAATATTCGTGTAGACTTTGAGAAGTCTTATCAGAATTCCACATTTCATTTTCCTCTGTCTAAAGAATTTTAAGAGCATCTAGGTTTCTGCACTTCAAAAACTCCTGTTGCTAAACAGCCTATTTTCAACTTAGCTTTTTTCACCAAAATTTAGATTTAGCTTTTTTCATCAAAATTTAGATTTTGAGGATAAATGTTTGAAAATTATATGCTTGGGAGTGGGTGTTTGTATATATATGAGTATATCCATATTTATATTTCTTTCTAGAATATATTCTTATATTTATTTTATATACATATATAATATTTTAGTTAGCATTTATGCAAGCTTTAACATCTATTTCTTCCCAAAGGAAAAACAACGTGCCTTGTGAGAACTTTGTGTGTATCGAGAAAAACGTATTTTCTATATGTGTTTCCTTAAGACTTCACTGTTTACAGATGAAATATAAAGGAATATCAGGTTGGTTTTTGGAATTGGCCAACAAAGGACACCTGTGGAGTGCTAGTCTCAGCTGCAGGATGCATCTCTGTGGCTGCCAACCCAACCTAGGAATGGGTTTAAACTCTCTTTGTAATGTTATTGTAGTTTTTCAGTTTTCTTGAAGCCTCTAAGGCTTTCACAACTAAAGTATTCCTCCATTCCTCCTCTTTTGGTTTCAGTCCACTCATTCTCAGCCACTTTCTAAACCAATATGACTATTGTAGGGGTCCCGAATAGAAATGGTTAAAATAAAATTCTTAATTAGTACAAACTAAAGAGTTTTAGGAATGGATTGGTGTTGGAGAAGACATCTTAACAAAAGTAAATATATGGCAAGCTGTAATATTATCATGGCAATACAGAAATAATAGCTTTGATTCCAAGTTGTATTCGTGGAAGGATTAGGTTGGGTTTTCCTTAGGTTACATCCAAGCTGTTGTATATTTGCCTTACTTTGTTGTTCCTAAGGAAAATGTTAGAAATGTTAAGGTCTGCTTTTAGCATTGTATTTTGATTTTCCTTCTCCTTCTGTTATTATTAAATTGACTGGGGAGTTCGACACAAACAAGAAGATGGACATACTTGGCAAATTTCATCATCTATGCCTGTGCATGCAAGTCCTTCCCTCCGGTCTGGTGCACTGGAGACGCACCATTCCAAAGGATGATTTCTTCTGTTCTAGGTTACTAGATTGCATATGGACACAAACCACGTCTCAGGATGTTATTGCTTCGAGTATTTCTGATTAAATAGTGCATAAGAACCTATTCAGGGGAATTTTTGTCTTGCCAGATTTGCTTGAAATTATCTTCATTTTACAGTAGCAAACTGTCCGGAGCAAACTTAATAGTATCATTTGTCATCTTTTGTTTTTTCCATTAAATAATGTGACTAGTAGATTGCTTAAAAATCTCAGTCATTTAGATAGGGGAGACCTTTATTTTCTAAGGAAGTGAAGAAAAATAACAGCTTGGAAATCATCATTTGGTGGTTATCAATCAAAATGACAGAAATTGAATTTTTCTGTAAAGTAATGTCTCTCACTTGCAAGGCTCTGCTCTGGACAAATGAGTGTGTGAGAAATGAGAAGAGAGGAGTCTTAGGTCAAATATGCTGAAAATGTACTGTGCTAGCTCACTGTGTTTTGCGATCCTGTGTACTTTAAAGTCCAAACCAGTTCAGTTGCATCTTGTTTCTCTTAGGGACATCAGAACATGTATTATCTTTAGCTCATATAGACTCATGTGGACTTTTGGGAACATCACTATCTTTATACTGCATCTACTTGTTTTTTTCTGGTCTAAGCTGCTTGACAGAGTCAAATTTAAGTGCCTCAGTAAGAAAGCCCCCATGCCCACACTACCATTTGAAGTCATCTTATCCTAATTCTACTAACCTATTTCCAATAAAGTTTCCTTTTTTTGTTAATTTCTTTTTAGATATCTCTGCTGAAGGTTTGTTATGCTTCAGTTATTTCAGCCAAAATAAAAGCAAAATGACAAAGTAGAAGAACATAAAGTGAGGGTGTAATTTGTTCTTCATTGTTATCTTCATTTACATTCATGTAGCCAGAAATAAGTACAACAGGTTTATTTGGAATGATTATGTAAGTACAGTAAAATGAAACTTGTTTGGTGCTTTATTCTAATTAGTTTCAAGTCTATCCAGCCTGGTTCAAGCCAACTACAGAATGAGAAGGAAGAAAGAAGCAAATCAAAACATTTCTAGAATATGATTTTAATAGAAGTAGTTTACTTTGTCTTTTATCCTTCTTTTTGTTTCTGCAGTGAACACAAAAACATGCTGTAGCAACATGCAGTGTAAAAATGCATGCTGTAAAGTAAAATAAAACAGCTTTTTAAAGCAACAGAGCCAGACCATAGTTGTAAGAGAAGGGAGAAAAAAAACCACACTGAGCAAAGAGTGAGCATAGACAGATATGGGAAGAAAATTCAGTAAGTACACATGGAACCACAAATGATGAGGGAGAAAGAATGATCATACTGACCAGAAGCATCTAGAAGCCAAAGCAGCACTACATGACAACAAAAGGTAAAAATTATAATCCAGAACCTAGTGTGCTGGTTTGGCCAAATTTAGAAATACATCCTCTGAGAGAAGGCAGGTTACAAACCACACCTCCCGCACCAGGTTTGGGAAAAAAAACTTTTTCCTCGAAGGAGAGTGAAAGAGATAACAACTATTTATTTAAAAAATACACAGGAAGAAAGATACTAATGCTAAATAATGAAACCTCTTGCTGTAGAGAGAAAACCTGGGAAAATTTCAGAGTCCTTAATTTCAGAGTCCTTCCTTGGATCTCTCTCTCCCCTTCCTTGGAGCTGGGACAGGGTGGTGGGCCCATCTCCAGGGTCAAGGCCTCGGTGGAAATTCTTCCCGATGTATTCTGATGTTGAAACAGTCCAGCAGAGAAAAAAGGGAAAAAAAACAAGTCCCAGGAAAACAAAAGTTCAATTCTCCGTCTCTCTCTGGAGAAAGAGGAAGGTGAAAAACTGGCTGGAAAGCAGCAAGCCGGGTGCTTCCCTCCGCTCTCGCTCTCCTGCCGCAGCTGAACGCGAACCGGTTTTATCTCCGTGTCCTCGAAAACATGAAAACAAACTGAAAAACTGCTTTGAAAGTTTTGGTCGGGTTTTTCTCTTCTCAGGCTCAGTTTAAAGGCATAGAAAGGCACAAAATTAATTTCTGGGCATAGGGCAGCAACATGGGATACACATCATAAAGTCACCCCAAGACACCTAGGAAGAACCACTGCAGAATACCAAGAATAAAACAAGTAGGAAAAACACGAAAGGCATTACCCAAAAAATCCCAAACCAACCCCAACAAAAAACACAAGGATGGTATAAGATGATACAAGAGCAAAACACAAACAGAAAAAAGTAAATAAGAAAAAAATTGTAGTGTGCAATGATTGCTCTTGTGTTTGGAGTTTCTAGGCCGTTACTTTCATAGGGAGAACTGGAGTGGAATGAAGTCTTTAGGAAGACGAATACATTCAGAGGAGTCCTTGTGGAAGACCAGTAATCCACTGTTTGTGAGGCAGGACTCCTGTTGCCCTAAGGAAGACTAATGGGTATATTAAATAATGCCTACTTATTGCAGTAAAATAGGATTTAAAATCTGATTGGTAGCTGCTGCTGCACATGAAGTCATTCTTCAGCAAGCGTCTGCAGTGCAGGCCTTGTCTGTTCCCTGGATTAGTTTCACAGAAAAGAAAAACCCTTTAAAATCTCTCCTGTAACTGAGACTAGTGTTTTACACCAAATGAATTGAACATATAGTGCTATTCAGGATATAAATGTGAGCACACATAACTTTAATATTTTTTTAACCTTTCAAATCTTACTAAAATGGAATTAAATTAGAGTGTTGCTGTCAATTTTAAAAATCGTTTGTGTCATTTAGAAAGCTTACCTTTGCAGTTCCAAAATGCAACTGTCATCCAGCTTCATTGATTTCAGACTCCTTATGGTGGCATGCCACTGTAGAAGACTGAGATGAGTCATTTCCCCTGCACATTATAATTCATCACCTTCCACTTCATGCCGTGGTCTCTTTTGTCTGTCAAAGCAAGTCATGCAATCACTGTTGAAAAATAAGAAATCTTGGTATATTATGTGTTTGCACAGTTCTCTCAACATGAAACCACCTTCTCCTCAACACACATTCTATGGATGCACACAGAAATAATTTTGGAAGTGTTGATACCTTTTCCTTTAAAGAGAAGAACACGTTTTCTACCATGGAGTTAAAAGGAGGCACTGTCATTCAGTCTATACTAGCACGCACCAGAAGCATGGTCCTCAATATTCTGGCAAAGTCACACCATCTCCCTTTATGGCTGATGAAGCAGAGTGAAATTCCAGCATGGACTTTGACTATGTGGGTCTTCATTTAGTTGCGTAGGCATTCAAAGGCAGGATTGGTAGGTTTGAGGAAAGGTAGGTAGGTTCATCTACAGGCTGTCTATAAATAGCAACAGTTAAGGCTCTGAAAAAGTGTAGGGACTGATGATAGAAAAAAGCCTAAGAAAACTTTGTGGGGACTGCAGCAAGAGAACACATCTCAACTCCTCGTTTTTGTGTGTTAGTTCTACAATAGTTAGAGTCCTAACCTTTCAGTCTTATAGCCAAAATTTGAATATTTCATTCCTGTATTTCTGTAAGTAGTCCATACTCAGGGATGTGTGTTCTCAACATGTAAACTCCCTCAGTGTTAATTTTTCCCATTTAAATAAACTAATTTTGTGTTTATTTCTATGTCAAACTGAGGTCAGACAGTAATTGGACACTAATTACACAAAATATTCTTCAGGCAATGCATAATTCCTGGAAGTAGTAAAGTAAAATATAAATTAGGTAACACTCTTCTGTTTCAGTAGCAATTATCTTCCACTGTTACTTTGATTTCCCAACAAATTCCATGGAAAATAAAAGTTATAAAATAAAAGTCCAGGTAATCTTTCTTAGTGCAAAGGAGAGCACATATTAGATTTTTGAGGAATTCTGTAAGACAGAAAAAGGATGTCTTATCCTTCTGCAGTGATGTAAAAAGGAATAGCTATTACATAAAAGACCTGAGTTAATGAAATACAACCATGGAAAATTTAGGATGAAGCACGTTTCCTAAAAATTTAAGGCTCAGATCAGAAAAAAAGTACATATTCTAAGTAGAACAAAAATACTAACTCTAAGCACACGTGCAAGATAGTGGAAGTGCTCCTTGAAGAGGTTGGAATTATGATGAACAACTCATGCCAAATAAATATTATCTGTTTTCTCACGGGAGTGATAGTCTTTGGCAGGATCTCTGAAGATTACAATATCTTGGAGTTAGTGCTTACAGTATACCTAGTGCAGTAGAAGCAGATTAGGACTTCACTTGGCTTGACTTGTGAAAAAAAGAAAAACAAACCAAAACCAATGTGCTTGAAGCTTGATCATTCTACAGTAATTCCACCTTTGAGATGTCACCGCTACAATTTCATTTTAATGACTTCATGTGTTGTATGTGAATCCTAGATTTGTTTAGAGCAAATATCCAAGTGGTTGATTTGCCTCAATGGACTCACAAGACTATTTTTTTAAACAGGGTTTTCTAGCATCGCAGTGCCCAGTCCCTTCATTTTTATCCAGCTTTTGTGAATCATGATTTAAGTCTAACAAAAGGAGGGAGGGTTAGTGTGGATCTGTGGAGGCAATATATTCAGAGAATTCCAGTTACTGTTAAGTAACCTAGTTTTCTCCTTCATAAATTTGCCTCCCCAGATCCCCACCCCCGAAGATTAACCAGCAGTAGCAATCCACACCGAGAGGACGGCTGAGGAGTGCTTAATTGTAAAGGTACTGTGAAACAGTTCTCCTGATATGATCTGTCCTCAGCATCAAGAAAATAATGCTGGTAAAGGTATGTAGCTAGCTTTGTGTAGCCATGCTACAAATTTTCAAGAATGGACACCAGCCTAAGCCAAGCTGAAATACTGACATAGTCCTTGTCATGTATTTATTAATATTCTCTGGCAGTTATTAATTTCATCTGAATTAGAGGACTGAAAACTAAAAGTATTTCAACATCGAATGCATTTTCAAAACTTTTTAGAGTAAGAAGATTTTCAGTCCTTACAGTGCATATATCAGTGTGTCCATATGTAAAATAATTTATTGGAAAAACATAAATACCCCAGTTTAAGAGCCTGGAGTTTTTTAAATACCATATATATGATAGAAAAAAAGAAAGTCTTCTTTAAAAAAAAAGATCTGGAATTACAATCAAGCTATTAGAAATTCAAGCAGAAGACCCTTTCTAGAGCTAACATGCAATTCATGGAATTGAATTTGGTTTACTTTTCAGGGGTTTTTTTGGCTATATTTTATAACTCCAAATATTTGTAGGTTCATGTGAGGATGTGAGGTAGGAATGTGAGCACTCTGAAATCAGGAGTAAATCATGCATACAATGGTTTGAATTTAGGACAAAGACCTGTGATTCCTATTGAGATGCATTGCCCCTGAGATGCTATACCTGGGAAGGAGAGGTTGTGTTGTATCTGAAATATTCCACAAAGTTACTTTTGCCAAATGCAGACATTGCTAGCATATGGGACAGAATGTTGTTGTCTTGTTTGCGATGTGGGACCTCAACTGTGGTAGATCACATCAGTATGTCAGCTGCTGTTACATGCTGATTTTTGAACATGTTTTATTCCTTCAGCAGCCAGTGACTCAGTTTTACAGGTATCAGACAACCTTTTAAAACTAGAGTTGATGTTAGTGTTGAGAGTAAGATACTTAGTGGAAAAGAGTTTTAAAACACCACATAGTTTGTATGTAACATGCTGTGTAGAGCCTCACCATATCTTGGTAATCATCAGTTCTCAAGACTTTCTTCTACAGAGTGTTGTCCCATCCTCCATATCCCAAAGAGATTCCTCTTTAATGCTGTCATGCTCTTCTGAAATGCTTAATATTTGTTTTATTATAGTCTGCATGTATGAAAGGGTTTGTAAGTGTGTGGAGAAAGCGGGGGAAAGAAATCGTTATATTTAAAAGGAGTTTATGGGCAGTGGTGATCAGGCTTAAAAACCTCACCAATATCTGTTTGTTAATAATTCACAAATGGGCTTTTTGGAAGACCAACTAATCTTCAGCTGTTCTTTCTGCTTGTATTTTTTCCAACAGCATCATGTTAAATTGATCCAAATGAATCAAATAACTTGAAATTCCCATATTTATGTCAGCATATAATGTGTTAAATTGTAGCAAGCTACAGAACAAAGTTTTGTCTAGTACTGCAGTCTTTAGAGGACTCAAAATCTGTAAGCAATAGCTTTTGCCATTATGATGAGGACTAGTGAAGACTGTGACTGACTGTGAACTACCAACTGGACCTGTTGGTAACTGACTTTGCTGCTGCTTTTGCAGTCGTGGTTGCACATGGCAAAGAAAACTGCATGATCTTGTTGTGTGGGCGGGATTCACTGCTATAAGTACTCGATGCATGTTAGTCCTCAAGTGAGTATTAGTTCTAAGCAGACTATTTAATAACATTGTTGGTTCAGGACAAACAACCTTTCCATGTTTAGTGTCCTAGCCTTCTACTGTACTTAATCTTTCAGCATTTTATGTAGTATTTCAGCTAATGTCGTCACATTAAAAAGATAAATATTTGTAGTAAAAATACACCTCTATGAGCCTGAGGCGTTCAGGAAAACATTCAACTTTTCCTAAAGTCATATCTCGTCAGTATCATTCTGGGATCAACCAATATCCTGCATCGAAACTCTGAGCTTGTCGTGCAAATTGTTTTCTGTGTTGGCACAACCTTATTGACATTTCATGTTTTATAAGAAAAATTAATGAACATGTTTCTACTAACCATGTAGAACTCTACTCTCCACCCAGATATTTCCCTTAGCAGCACAATGAGAGATGTCTTCCCTTTAATTGATTTCCTGTTCATCATTCTGTTTCTCTTTTATTCTTCTACCTCCTATCTACCCATCAGTTTAGTTCCCTATATGTGATGTCACTATAACTAATCACGAAAACAAAAGACTAGCTTATACTATGTGATCAGAAGCTTGATCTCATTCTGTTAGAGTTGCAGTGACATGCAAGTGCATAATGCAGTTCAAACTCTGAATGGTAGTCTTCTTCTCCATTAGCTTTTAAAATGTTTACTATACCCTCATTTCAACCTGTCTGGTTGCCTTGATACACTTTTGAAGCCATTATTAGACCAGTTAAGGCCGTATCTCTTCTCTGCAAATGCATTCCATGATTTTGGATTCAGTTTCCTCATGACATTTATCTAAGCAGAGATGGAAAACACCCTCAAATGAATACCTTCCAACATTTTGTCATAATAAATTTCCTCAGTTCATTGCAGTTGACTGTCATGAACTAGTTCTCCTTGTTCCTCAGTATGTGTCACTTGAAATGCAAAACCTCAGGAAAAAATCTGGTTTTACTTATCTTTTCTTAATGGATTAGTGATTATTTTAGCAATGATTAATTTAAACCAATAGCTAAGGCTATAGAAAAATTGTCAATATGACAGTTGTATACACTGAATTGGATCCATATTTGAATTTTTAGGTTCGCAATCTTTTCAATCTTTTTCTCTTTCTCTTCTTTCTTTCTCCAATTGCTACACTTTGCTTTGTGACATTGGTGATTCACTTAATTTTCTGAAAAAAATACCTGGCTTAAAATGCTGGACTGTCCTTTTCAACAGGCCTGTGCAGCAGTCATAAACTCTGTGTACCAGATGGTACTTCATTTAGAGTCTGCCTGCAGTTGTCATGTTTTTAATAATGTTTTAATAGGATAAATTTAGATGATTAGATGTAAAATCAGAAAGCAGACCAGAATTCACATTCTTAGTTTCATGACACTACATTTCTTCGTAGAGAATTTTTTTCGAAAACTGTTTAAAATCTACTTCCACCATTTGTACTGTCATACTATCAGAAATTTAAGTGCAATAACGTGTTAATTTCAGTAAAAAGCATCAGAAATGTAATTTTCAGCATTTTATTAGAAAGACAGTGAGCAGACGTCTGTGGAGGTTATTCTGATCACCTCATACATAACATTGACATAACACTAGAAAGTCCATACATTAACAGTTGTCTGCACTGACTTCAACAAACTTTCCCTTTATGTTTGACATAGCCAGAATTTTGATGATTTTTCATACGCTCTTCACTGTCTGTTCCTGAGAGGCAATGGTGATTATTAGTCATCCACCTCAAGGCTCTGAAGAACTTTTCTTTCTTGGCCACTTACAAAGTGAAAATTCTTTCGCGGATAACTCACTATGTAAAGGATTAAGCAAGGAGGATATTGCTTCAAGACTGGATCTCCTGGTTAGTATGTCAGCTGTCTATTTGAGTTTTAAGTATACTTAACGTCATGAGCTACTTGGGATGAGACACTTGGGATGTCTTCCTTCTTGTGTAGCACTGCCCTAGACACCCTGGGCCTTTTAATAAAGCATATTAACTTTAAATGCAACAAACTTGTTTTGCATTTCTGAAAAGCAGTTTCACTAGCCAAATCAGAGCAGAATAGAAGACTGAAAACAAAGTATTTGGCTGTGGGATTCTGAGGCATACCTATTTTGCCATCTTCTATAACTTCCTAGTCAAACCTGGATTTTGCACTTTGATAGCCCTCCTTAGCAGATAATCTGGAGACAAATAAAATGAAGAAATATGCTGACTAAAAAAGAAGTTGTTCTTTTTTCTGGTTTTTTAGATATTTTTTTAAATTGTTATTTCCAGCTCTTCCTTTTACTTTTTTAAGATGCCTGTTTATTTCTCCCATGCTTTTGCATATGTACCTTCCTTTTTCTTCACCTGTGTTCATGATCCTACTGTTTATAGGCAGCCACATAAACATTTCATCTCCCTGACAAAGTATGCTTCTGAAAATGAGTGGCTCTGCTCAGTTCAACCTGTGCAATTCCAGGTTTATTCACTGATCAGTTCTGAGCATCTGCAGGAGATATCATAACTTACATTATATCAAAGATCATAACTGGACATAATTTTTTTGGAGATAACCTAGTGTACTTCTCCGTACATTCTTTATAAAGTTCAAGCCTAGCTTTAAAAATTACAACTACCTTATAAAGTTTTGTGTAATGAAAAGTTCAGTTAAATTTAATTATCACTGTGTGTTGCTAGGGGATAATTCTGTACAAACATCCTAGTATAAAAGCTCAAAAGTGAAAGAAAAATTCTCATTATTTTAACTTGCTTCAAGAAAAGTCTTTGTGTTAAGCATAACTCACTCTTTACCAGAGAAAAATATCAAAGTTTCCTCTGCACTGTAGTGTTTTAAAATCAGCATTAGTGGCTACATATTAAAAAGATTAGTATTCTTGGTAGATTGGCCTGACTTAATCCTCCAAAAATGTGTAAACCCTCATGAAGATCTTTGTATGTGTGTTTCTCTCTAAAGCAAGAACCTGAGATAAGGGTTACTGTTGCTGTGCAAAGGTTAGATATGACTGAGAATAAATGCTTAAATCTTGTGGTATTGATACTCTGCTTCCAGACACAATCTCTAGAGGTTATGAAAGGATCGGGCATTTCTTTTTCTGTATTCTGAATGGCAAAAAAAACCCCACCAAACTTGCACCCTTTTTTCTTCAGACACCAAATTTGCATAAAAGTGAAGAGGTGAGACCCACGACCCTGATTATATTCATCCTATTTAAACTGAACACTGTTGGTTGGGATAATGAAACTCTTATGTTGTATTGCACTTGCATGCCCAAATTCCACTGCAGATGTAGGCAGTGAATTTGCCAGTTTTTTCTGAGGTTTTGGTCTCATTCTGAGACAGTAAGAAACATGCTTTCTTTACCAGATGAGCATTAACTTGGTAGAATAGATAAGGAAACACTTAGCTTAGCCACATCTGGTTAAGTCTATATTTTGCAGTCTTAAATGCAACATTACAAAAACAGACGAGGAAGCATTTAAGTAAAGCAAAGATTCCTTCTGTAATTTTCCTTCAGTAAATTACCATGTTAGAGAATAAGCCAATGTTAATAACTGATCTTTGCTTTGGAAAAACTGTGTCCCTAAATGTTCATCCCCCTAAAGGAAAGTGGTCTTCAGGGCTCAAATGAGGAGCACATCTGGAAGAATACTCTTCAGCTGACCTCTGTACTACCAATACTTTATAGTGGTGTGGATGTTTCAGCTAGAGATCAGCCATCCTTTAAATATCACTCTTAAAGTCAGGCCTTTGGATATCACCCATCATATTCTTCTATCGAAGAATCTTAATTATATTTCCCCCTTTTCCTATTTTGATTTTGATTTCACTTTGGCTATTGTAATAATGGGCATTTCTTTCCCTTGTGTTTTGCATCACTAGTGTAAAAAACCCCATAATTTTCTGTTTCCTCTCACCTCTGCAGCCAATAAAAGAACGTTGTATCCCACAATATGTTAAGAGTAGTCTTTTTGGCATTTCTTTGGCATTTCTTCTTTCAAGAAGAGTGAGAAGAAACTGATTAATCTCAAAATAGTAAATTGCAATGAGAGTGAATATAATGACCATTATTTATCTCTGTACCAGAAAAATTGAGATGCCAACAGTTCTACATCTTCCTTATACCATAAAAGGCAGATGAAACTTGGTACTGGACTTCAAGAGACAGATCTTTTAGTCTAGCATCTCTAAGCTTAGATCACATCTTAGGGTATCACAGTTATATTTTTTAAAAGCAGGTCTAAATCAAGTTGACAGCAAACAGCATAAAGAATAAAAGATTTTAATATATCCCACCCTTTAAGTTCTATTTAAAATAAGCAGAGGAGAAATAAAGATGATCTATATTGAACAAAAGCCTATTAAACCCATATAATGTGTGGCAAGTATGTGTTATTTTAGATATATTATTAAAAGCCAATGGAGTCATGGATGTTGGACTTGGCTGTGCATCTGTTCATAAAATCATGTTAGTTTGTGGTACCAGGTGGTACTCCCCAAGTTGCTGACAGGAACTGAAGAATCCTGTAGTGTCTACTCATACAGTTTGGGTCATTACTGAAGAATTCTGTCAAATATTTTAAAAATAGGACAGTCTGAAGGTAAGGCCTAGCACTATTAAGAAAGTTACAAAGTAAAAGGGAGCAGGTTTGGTCTGCTGAGGATGTGTTTGATATAAACAGTTTTCATATTGTGATAAACTGCGTGTGTCCTTTGCAGGAGAGGAGCTGTGCACCGGCCTCATTTCAGGCTGTTCCTTGGACTGTTCCTTCGGCTTCCAGACTGATGCCCACAACTGTGAGATCTGTCAGTGCCGGCCGCGGCCCAAGAAGTGCAAACCCATTGTATGTGACAAGTACTGTCCCTTTGGATACTTGTACGTATTCTCATCCTGAAAGCACACTTAAAGCACTCCCTGTGTGTACTGAAAATATGCAGAAATCCAGGAATATGTTCTTGTGTTTCCTTTGTGGCAAAGCGGGGGGAAGGGTGGGAAAATACAATGGTGTTATGGATGTGAGAGTGCAGTATTCTTCAAAATGGATTTTGATCAACAGATTTGGAAACAGCAGCTCAAAAACCAGCAGATTATGAAGGCAAAGCAGTGCTTAAATTTTTTTGAAGAATTTGACAAACAAGATGGGAAAGCTACTTACAAGTAATATCTCTTGCACGTAGCTTTTTGAAATTCTGTTGGCATGCTTTGATAACCTTTCATTTTATAGCCCATTTATTTTCTTCAAGTTATTATCTAGTATTTCAAGTTTCTTTTAATGTTGATATGACAGCAGACTAGTCTTAGTGAGACATTTCTGGTAATTACAGGATTTGTGAAGAACAGTACTATATCTTATCTACGTTTTTGTAAATGCGTTCAAAATCTGTATTTGTGGTGGACTTCTTTCTCCATATTTGTGGTATTTATTCAATTGTGGAACAGGTGATGAAAACTGAGCAGGTCTTTTGTTACAGAAATTTCTTAGTAATTGGTTCTGGTGGCATCTATATATATATTTTACCATATGTTTTATTTTTTATTGGTTCATTCCGTGTTACTGCCTGCTTTTCATAATAGTTTAATTTCTACCTCATGACAGCAGATCTTCAGATAACATTCATATGTAATTTTTTTAAAATTATTTTTAATGAAATTTACTATACTTGCAATTCCTAGTGTTTGATAATAATACTCCTTAAATTTCTAGTTCATTCTAGGGTTCTCTTTGACCCTTGTTCATAAATGTTGCAGGTTTTTTAATAGCCATCTTTACTGTGGTGTGTCCTCTTAGTATACTGAGTAGTAAATGAGACAGGAAAACAAAGAATTTTAAATTAAGGAGATAATAAAATTATCTTCAGGCATGTTGACTTCAGGGGTGGCTGAGAGTTATTTTCAGTTTTGCAAGTGGGAGAAAGTAGAACCAGAGGGAAGTCACAGAAAAGGAAGAGCAGTAAGTTTTAGTCTGTATATACCACATAGTTAATATATTGACCTACAAAGGAAAATTGGAATTTACGTATGTGGGGTTTGTACTTAGATAAGCTAAAACACACTCTCCTTCCTTTATTTTTTTTTTTATTAAAGTGTGTGCAAAGCAGTTTTATTAGAAAATCTATGTGAACTAAGTAGCAAAAGCATTTTACAAATAACAGCACATTTTAATGGGCATAGTATGGTAGTTGTAGGATTAAGATGTTTTAAGAACAAGTTGATTTCAAGCTGATGCCAGTGTTTTCAAGAACCCTGTCTTTGGGATGATCTTTCCCATACATTTTTGTGCACCTGAAAACAGATGAACTTTAAACCTTTTTAAGCTATTTGGAAAATAGCTCTCAATTTAAATTCTGGGTTTACATGTACATGTACATGGCTGGTATTTTTAAGTGATGAATGTTTAATAAAGCTTTCAGATAATTCAATTTTTTAGAAATTGGAAATGAGCACTCTAATCCTGTCATTCTCTGCAAAATACGTGAATAATTACACTGAATGAAATTAGCAACATTTAAAGATAACTATGTATGGAACTGTTTGTAGTATAAAGGGCTAAAGTTGTAGCAAGAACTACTTTAGGATCATTTCACTTCGAGTTTTACCTTGGTGTGAAAATTATTTAGAGTTGTGGTTGTATAGTGTATTTGTTCAGTTTACTGCTACTGTGCCAAATTCCTTTTTAAAATACCATGTATTTGACTTCCATGCATGTTATGATCATTAAAAACATGGGATGTGATGGAGGACAAATCTCTATTTTAATGTAACTACTTAGTCACAAATAAGACAAAAAGAAGGAAATATTACAAGAAAAGTATATTAGAGAGTGAACAGTTAAGGAGTAATCATCATATTTGTGATTTCTTTTTTTAAGACTGTTAAAAGTTAGTAATTAGAAATACTGAGTTTTGCATCTTTAAAGAAACCAGAACCTTTTCATAACTGTCTGAAAAAATCTGCTAAAAAAAGCTCACTGCTTGAAAGCTCTACACATTGATGGAAAGAAGCATTCCTTGTGATGGGATAGGCATACAGAAAGTCTTTCATTCTCCACTCTACTGTAAGACAATTTTTTATTCTCAGCCTTTTAACTAAAAATTAAATAAAGTTTTCTACAACTTGAAGCTGGGCTTTCTAGAGATTTACATAATTTATTTCTCCTCTGTCCTCCTAGGTCATGTTCTATAACTTCCCATGTCTTTTCTTTGTTTAGCACGTCTGTGCCTAAAGTTTGAATAGTATTATCTCCCTTTCTGAAAAAAGACAAGGAAACATTCAGCATAGGATTCACAGAATGGAGGGAGCACATGCCAGGGATGGAGACTTGTACAGCCCATAAAACCACTGAATCGAAGGGTGACACTTAACAATAATTTTCTTTGCTCGTCAGTCACTTCCTTAGGGGGATGCTCTTATTTTAAAGATGTAGATATTTAAAGTGACTTGCTTACCTTTTACAAATTATTTTGGTCATCTAGGAAGAACAAGCATGGCTGTGAAATCTGTCGGTGTAAGAAGTGCCCCAACCTACCTTGTGGTAAAATCTGTCCATTGGGCTTCCAGCAGAACAGTCATGGCTGTGTTATCTGCAAGTGCAGAGGTATGTGCCGGTGCATTACCACCTCTAACTACAACTTGTTTTCAAAGCAGGTGGAAACCAGAGTAAAAGAAAAGCAATACTGCACAGAATACTTACAAATTAAAAATATGGTAACTGGGGAGGAGTTGGTTCAACATTGCTCAGAGGAATGTATTGTTTTGGTGGTGATTGTTATCTGTTCATCTTTGCTTCAACAGAAAGCTTCAGCTCTGCTTTCATCTCCCACTACAAAGGCACAAAAAGTTTGTTATCATTAATAAAAATGGTATCAGCCTCTTAATAAGCAACTACTAATAATAAGCTAGTTGAGGGTATTTTTTTCAGTAGTAATGTTCACCTTGGCTTCTTCACCATTGTCTTTTCTTTACAAACGAGTGTTGGATTTGTTAGATGTCCAGTATATCACCTAAAATTGGAGTGCTGTTTCTTGGATGCTTTTCAGGCAATCTTAATGAACAATGAGTAGAGAGAACAGTTACCCAGGAGAAAGGTCTTGGTATTCTTAAGCTAAAAAATTCACACATGCCACATGCCAAACGTGTAACCACCACGTTCAAGGTGGATATTGAGATCAGATGTTCACTTGTTGTCTGCCTTATACTTGTGCTGCTTTTAGCATGTCTCGTTTTTATGATATTTTCAAATTGTGTTTTGTATTACTCTGGGTATCAGACTTCCTTCATTGCTCATCTCCATGTGTTTCATTGACATAAGCTGCAATATATGACTTTTACTAGAAATTAAAATTCTAAATATTAAATAAGAAAGGGTAGATGTTGAATGGTGTCCCATGGAGTTAATTCTTATCACTCAGCTTGTCATTTGTCTCCATGTTCACAATCAGAACACTTTTCCTGATTGTCATAATGCTGTGACTAAATATATGCCAAGTGTTCCCTTAGATGTACCATAATTGCCTCCCAGACTATAAACTTTGGTCACTAATTACGTGTATGCACACTTTTAAGTGTTCACCCTAACAAGTATGGAATTTAAAACATGCACAATTATTTAGTGAAATTAACTTGATCCCTCTCTAAGTAGTCTTTATTGTTGTCATGATCACAAAGACACCAAGCCATGAGCATATCACTTCAACATCACTTCATTAGCAGTTTGTCAAAGAATGATTAGAACAATCACCAGTATGTTATGGGGAAAATGTGAGTCCTTGTTAAAATTTTGACCCAGAATCCCTAACTAAGAGGAAGGGATGGGTAAATCCTCTGCCTGTGAATTAGCTCCACTTTCTAAATTGTTTCTGCCAGAAATAGCTTATGCTAGGATTAATAGATGTAGAACCATAGAAGCACAGGCTGGAGTAGTACTCTGAAAAACTGAGTCCACTTCTTTGCTCTTGCATAGAATAGAGTGTATCTGGATAATCCTTGACAGATGTTTGTCTAAAATTTAATTTATTAAGAATCTCCACTTTCAAAAGACATAAAAAACCAGAACAAAACAGAAAGAGAAAAAACCAAACCTTTCTAAAATAGTGTTTACCTGTGGTTAGAAACATATGACATTTAAAAATGAATTTTCCAAAATTTCTGTCTCCCTTTATACACATTGAACTGGTTACTTCTTGTCCTGAGCTTAGCAGATGTATGTAGCAGCTGAGCCCCATTCCCTTTAGAATTCTTGCAATATTCAAGGGGTTGCAACTGGAGACTAATAAACATTTTTTTGGGCAGGAAATGGGTTTCTAAGTCAAACAAACCCACTTACTGTGATTTCTCATCACTGTTCAAAAATTTGATATTGTACTTTAGCCATAGTAAAATCTTCAGACTAGCAGAGGTAGTAGTGCTGTATTTAAATTTACAGTGCTCCTGTACTTGTATCTTATATTGAACTTGCCTTTTTTGCAGTGGTATCACATTATAGACTTCTTTTCCTTGTGAACTACTGCATCTCAGATCGTTTCAACCATACCTCTAGTTAGCCAGTTACTCCCATTTTGTATTTACACATCAGATTTTTTCAAGTATTAGCTTTGTACTTACTGTTTTCACTTTTCAATTTTTAATTACAATCTCAGTTTGTGAACTTAATTTTGGATAGCTGCCTATGTATGTTTCTCCAAATTTTGGAGTGTACTTCAGAATATTTCAGGAAAAAAAGTCTGATTGCTTCAGATACCCTTTTCCCTTCCTAAATAAATGGAGTCTTACTCTATAGGATTTCTGAGTGTCAATAATCATTTTAATATAGAGCAGTATTTCAGTGACATTAATTCACATCATAATTTAAATATTCTCATACTAAAGTATGAAAGTGTAGTAACTGAAGTTTTTTTCTTAGTATTTCTGTTCATGCAATAGGATGAAGTCTGTTCTAAGAAGTATTTTATCCTTAAGCAGCATTTCTGTTTAGTTCACAGAATGGTATACTAATGTAACTTCTGTGTATTGACTTTCTATTCTGATAATGTGCCTCAAACTAGCTTGTACCATCTGCTTGTGAGATCATCTTTGATAGATCTGCCACAGCTGAAGAAGTGCTGACCTACATGCTAGTGTGCAAAAAAAACCCAAAAAACCACACCTCAACCAACCAAAAAACTAACAAGCAAAAAAAACCTGAACACTTACTAAAATTACATGTAAACATTACTACTTCTCTTACATGATCCTTTTCCAAAAGTAAATGAAATTAAGATCTTAGTACAAATAACCTTATATGTGTGTGTGTGTGTGTGTCAGCAGAATATGGTTGACATACCACTGAAAAGGAGTCACTTCACTGACAAACTGATCCTACATCCTTCATCATAATAGTGATGTGGATGAGGGAGTGTTTGGCTCTAAATTCACTCTGCTGATTAACAAAGAATATATTGAGGCTGAATCCTGCAGCACTTAAATACCCCTCAAGATACAAATGAAACTTTATCCTCTCTAGACCAACTGCTTGTTTGTGGTGACAGAGTGCAAGTAATGCCACAGTCTAAGCTACTGTATTCTCCTCTCAGTAAAAGCTAAAAGAAATGAGGGATGAAATTCCCGTAATTCTCTTCCAAATGTCTCATTTTTCATAGTAATGTAAACAAATAATTTCTCACAGGAAGTACTTTATGTAATATTTCCAGTATCTACCATTACCCTGTTAGCACCTGATTGCAATTTTTTATTATTCGTAAGACCATCCATAGCTTATTTAAATGTTTTTATATTCTACTTGCTATCAGATACATTATAGATAATCTAATGTGCTATGGTATTTAAGTATTTCATTTTAAATATGCTTCAAGCTTTCTGCTATTTCCCTCCATTGCATTTCTCCTTTTTTCTTACATTATTTAGATGCTACTGCATTTCTGGTTGATTAAAAAAAGTATAGGTTCAACAGAAGGAAGTGATTCTATTTTCCAAGGAAATACGTTCTACTACATCCTAGTGTGCCTTCAGTATACCTTCTAGTTGTTTCCTGTGTGTTGTTACTTTATTTCTAAGTGTAAATGAAAGAACTGTTATTCACTTGGCTTTATATGTGCTTTAAAAATAAATGCAATCCAGACACGAAGTTGGTATTTCTTCCTCAGCAACAGATGCTTATCAGGACACCTCATTTTTCTGTGATTTTTTGCAGAGGCAACAGCTTCTCTTATGCCTCCCATTAAAACAGGCTCTTGCCTGTCCATGGATGGGCGCCGGCATGAGAATGAGGAGAGCTGGCACGATGGCTGCAGGGAATGTTACTGTCATAATGGACGGGAAATGTGTGCCTTGATCACCTGCCCTGTTCCCAATTGTGGTAACCCCACCATACATCCAGGGCAGTGTTGTCCATCGTGTCCAGGTAACGCATGATTTCTTCTACATGCTCTGGAATTGAGTTTCATTTTTCTCGTGTTCTGTTTCTTAATACATGAAAATAATCTCATGCATACTTCAGTAGCAGGCATAGATGAAGGTTTCTGTGCCCAAATGTAACGTGGTGAGTTGCTGTCATTAAGTTCTCAGCTGTGGAAAATGGGAACTTAAATATTTAAAACATATGCATGTTGTGGGTCCTAACATGTTAATCTTTGACACACTGGAATCTTTAAAGTAGTAAAAGTAAGTAAAAGTTTCTAGTCTGTTACCTATAAGAGCAAGTATTGTAATAAGCCATTATATTTTCATTTTCTGATTTTAAAGTGGAGTTTTATTAAAATGTATCTCCTGATGTATGTTTTACAACCCCTCAAAGATGTACACAAACAGATGTCTTAAGTAATCGAACATTATGATTCTGTGTTCTGAGGGAAAGCTCCTATGCCACCAGCAGTAGATTACTTTAATACTTTCAGTGGGAATGCCAAGTACAGTTCATGTTGCATTCCAATATAATTTTAACAAGTGTTAATATGAAAAACATCTACGAAAAAGTATGGGTGGAGTGTAAGATTAATGCCCTCTGTTTTCAGAATTATTCCTACAGTATTTCATGTGCTAAGTAGATTAATTTGTAATACAGTGATATTGTCTATGACTTTATTGGAACTCATGTTAGGAGTAAGAACAATGAGGCTCATGAAACGTCTATAAATAGCAGAACAGTAAGACAGTACTAGCAGGATATAAGCAATTATGAACTGTTTCAAATTCTTTCTAAAGAACAGGAAATCCTAGGGGCAAAATAAGCAGCCAGATCCTCTTTCTGAAAGTGACAGAGAAGGGTGCTACATCCTCCCTGTGACCTAAGATAACCGATCTCTTTAGATTGCTTAGACACAGAGTGATCTCCAATCCGGTCACACCTTGTAGTAACTGGAAAAACATAAGTCCCCAAAAAGATGCAATATTCCAAAGGGTCTATCTCTGTTTCGGCCTTTCCACAATGATTTGTGTAGTATTGTAGGGGATGGAATATGTCATGTGGATGGGGGCAGGATAACATGTCAGTCTTGCCTTAGATAAACAAACAAGATTCAACATTTACAATGTGTGGTGGTTGTTCCAATTCCAGCAATTCTGTTGTTAGGTCCCCAAGAGTCATCCCGGACTTCGTTCTACTGTCAGCATACTCGTGAATTTTTGAATGCTAAAATGTTCCTTATAACCCTATTTCTATATATTAAAAGGTTTATATGGATCATCACAATGCTTGTGGAAATCTCCAGGTTTCCTTTCAGGTTTAGAAAGCACGAATTGTTAGTGTTCTGCAGAACCATGCTATTCAGAAAGTGTGTATTTGTTTGACCAGTTGCTTGTTCAGGTATAGAGGAGTTGCACATTTGTAGCACTTCAGTTGCAGAGATACATCATTGTCAATGATGCAGTAGGCAATATATACAGCAGTACTATCTGGTTATGCTTTTTTGATCAGGAATAGTAACGAGCTGTAGCAAAACAGGCCTGTGACTTTGCAGAGACCTAAATGCAAAGGAGATGGCTCAGAAAATTTCCAGAAAAAAATCAGTATTGCCTTTTCCATGGTGAGTTAGGATGCCATTGCATAATGTGATAGATATAGTGTTCCAGCTGAAATAAAAATCTAACAGTGACAAGGCAGCAGACTTGCAATCTCATTTCAGGTAAATGCAGAATCACATATGTGCTTCATAAGTGTAAGCAACTGGAAAAGCATAGCATAAGCAAATCAGTGAAAGAGAAAATAATTCCCTGAAAGAAAAGCACAGGTACTTTGTGAATAGAGTAAGATCAGCCAGAGTAAGCCTCCTTGAGTTCTACTGATCATTCTCCAGAAATGAAAACAAATGAGTGGTGGTTCTTCTATGTGGCAGTGTCCTTGAGCAAAGGGCACAAACGCCGTTCTCCAGACAGGAACACCAGTGCTAGGAGCACGAAGAGAAGCCATAAGCACTTTGAGAGCCTTGCCCTGCCTAAATGACTAGAGGAGCTGCTGTACACTTAATTTTCCTCCCCTTAACCGAGATATTTGGGTTAGGATGATGTTCATATTAGGCATCATTATAATGAAGTAGGAGAGAGGCACCTTCCAAAAGTGGTTTAGACATGTAGCATAGTTAGCAGGCAGTCTAGTTCTCCTCCATTCATAGCATAGGAAAAACTGAGGCAGTTTGGTTCTTAACAGAGGCACCTAACTTAGCTGTCTAATGTTAAATGGGTTGAATTCAGGGCAAAGGACATCACTTATAAGCCTGAAGCTTCACTTTATAGCTCGTAGCTTTCAAACTCATGGCTTCTGAAGCTGAATAAAACATGCTGTATGAGACATCTTGGTATCTTTGCATAGTGCATGGAGAAAGCTGGTGGACTCTCTCTAGGTAGAAAACAACCAGCATGGTAAGCAGGCAACTATTATTGCCCACATTGCCCCTAGTGTGGGACAGGCTTCAAAGGATTTTAAGCAGGCTGAGGAGGGTGGCATAACCTTTTCTTGATGGTAAGTGCTTAAACACTCAAGGTACCAAACACCAAGAGGTGAAGAGTTTCCCCATTTTTTTTAATACCCCAGAGGCTGGAGGACACTCATGCTGAACAAGGGAAACAGGTTCAGTTCCTTCCTTAATATGAAAGAGGTCAAACTTGTTTTCTAAACTGCTGGGGTGAATCTTTTAGCCAGGGCTGCAGAGGTGATGTAATTAATTGTTTGAAAAGAAAGTATGGTTCATTTGGTGAGATGCAATTACTGGAAGAATGAGCCTACACACTGTGGCATTTCTTTGGATCCAGTTTTTTTTCAAAGATGGCAGATTTTTTTTTTTAATGGAACAGTGTTGAAGTACTTCCACTGATGTTAAATGTTTATATGTTTTTAGGGGGCTGGAGGAGGGATTCTGTGTTTTGCTTTTTCTTTTCTGGTGGGTTGGGATTTGTTTCTTTAGGGTTTTGAGGGGGCTTGTTTCATTGGTTTTTTAATGTAACATCAAACAACACAGATGATATAGACACATACCTGTTGAGAAAATTAACTTGTACCTGGACTTCCTAAATCCCAGAGGAGAAGCTTACTTATCCATCCTGTCAGGAATTGTAGCTGCAGTTTATATTTAGCAGTTAAGAAACTGTCTGATCATTAGAATTTTTCAGAAAATCACAGGTTAGTTTGATTTTTTTCTGAAATGCCAAGAATACTTGAAGTTATCTCTGATTTATATTAACTAGTCTTTATTCAGACTGATTCTCAAATTGTTTCTTGTTTATATATTTTCCATTTTTCATGAGATGCAGGTGCTATAAAGTCAAAAGAGCTTCATTAAGAATAATATATATATGTATTTTCAATAATAACAGAAATTCTTCATCTTGTGTACAGTTGTTAGTTATAAGTTTCACAGTTTATTTTGCCTGTCTTCCAATTCTGTTTTTCCCAGATGAAATAATCGTGCAAAAGCCAGAGCTCACTAGTCCATCAATCTGTCATGCTCCTGGTGGGGAATACTTCGTAGAAGGAGAGACGTGGAACATTGATTCTTGCACACAATGCACATGCCACACTGGACGTGTCCTGTGTGAGACTGAAGTCTGTCCACCTCTTCTTTGTCAAAACCCCACCCGCACACAGGACTCCTGCTGTCCACAGTGCCCAGGTATGTGCTGACATCCAGCTTTCATCAGAACCCTTCCTTGATCTGAGGATGTCTGAGCTTTCAGTATGAGAATGCTTCAGTGGGTGCTCCGGTGGTTGTTGTGGTGCCTTTGTTCTTCAGCAGTTGGGAATGACAGCCTGCAGTCCTCTAATTCAAATGCAGAACTCGACTTGTGTGCAAGAGAGATTTTATGTGCAAAGACGAGTTGTGGCCCTGAACTTTGAAAATCTTTGAAGGCAATCTAATAATGTAGGGGTTGTGTGAGAACCAGAATCCTTGGAAGGTTTATGAAATATGTACTTATTTATGGAGACATGCAGGATTAGAGAAATGTTGAAAGCAGTCAAAGTTTTAGGTACATACAGGCTTGTTTCTTTTCTTTCTACATGCTTTGGTTTCTATGAACCTTTTTATTACTATCTTGTCTGTTTGGGATTTGGTCTCAAAAATACTTCTGTTTGCTTTTACCTTCACATGGTATCATTCTGAGAGTGATTTGAAAGTAGCTGAGTGATATCAAAGCAGTGTCAAGAAGATAACAGGATTTGCTTTCCCCCAAGGAAAGATACTCAATTATAAATGAATATAAATTCCTATTTTACTTAGTAAAGGGGGGAGTTTATTGCAGTGGAAATTTAGTACAAAGTCAGTAAGAAAATAAGTCTTTATTAAAACCAAAATTAAAAGTTTTACTTTAGGAAAAAACAGAAGTTAGGTTTTGCCATTAGGTTTTGCGACAGGGTATTTGTTTGGGTGTGGGGCTTTTTTTCTGACACAATATTTTCAGTAAACAAGGTAGCCAGTTCTCCTGACTACATATTTTTCAGTATTAATAATGAACATTTGCTTACTTCAAAATATGGTTTTGGAAGAGCTGATCTTTCCTCAGTGGCTGTATAATAAGCTTAGTCTCATAGCTTAATGCAGTTAGATTGAGAACCCGATCTCAGTGCTCTTACGAATCCTTTCTTTTCTTCTCCTTTGTGTATTATTTTCTCTGCACATACAGTCCTTTCATTGACCCATAGTGTCTGTTAAGGTACAGCTTCATTGCAGGAATATGTCTCCCCCATGGACAGGCATGAAAATTAAAGCAAACCATTGGCATCAGGCTGAAGCACGATCAAGTTCCTTTAGTTTCTCAACAGCTTATAATTAGCTCATCTAAGTCCACCAGTGAAGGCAACAGCAGCATAATAGCTTTTCACTTTGCATCATTCAAGACTTGGGCTGACAGAGGAGAAGCTGGGATTCAGGTTTTAGATTTAAAATTTAATCTCTCCTGTTTGAGATGAATTCCTATATACCATGCAATTCAGAGCATTCAGAGTCACTTTTGGAGGGGCTGCTTCTAATGGTGATTGTTTTTCATTTTGCTGTCCTTTTTCCAAGTTGCTTTATTTCTTTTTTTTTCGCTTATTTTTTCTTGCTTTCTTTTTCTTTTTTTTCCTTTTTTTTTAGTAAACTCAATAAAGGTCTAAATAAGCATTATGCTAGAGCCTGTCATGAGATCTTCATCCCATGTAAGGACTGAAGAGGCATGAGGCTCTGTCCTTCTAGTTCTTCTGAAATAATGAGCCATTGTGTAACAATTCCAGTGTGTTCTTCAAGAGTGAACCCTCTGTTAAGGAGCTATGAGAGAAGTTACCCACTGTCAGTTAAATAACCTAATCTGTTTATATTTACAGATGGATCTCTTCAGCCCTCCCCATCAAGCAATGACAGCATGCCCAGTTATTGCAAAAACGATGAAGGAGATATTTTTCTGACAGCTGAGTCCTGGAAGCCCAATGTCTGCACTAGCTGCATTTGCATGGATGGTGTGATTAGATGCTACTCTGAGTCTTGCCCACCGGTATCCTGTGAGAGACCTGTTTTGAGAAAGGGACAGTGTTGTCCTTACTGTATTGGTGAGAAAATAGTTGTTAACTTGCTGTTCCCTTCTTGGGAATAAGACAGAAGTTTTGTTTCCAAACTGAAATGCTTTCCCTGTTTAGTGAGATGCAGTCTATGCCACCAGTGGAATTGGAGAGTGAAATCTGCATAGGGGGCTTTGAGGATCATGATTTGTGGTTTTTTAGGTAGAAACACATAGAGATATACATGTAATTTGCCTACAAACTCCAGAGGCCATCCTTCTGGAATCTTGGTAAGATACCTTATTAGATGAAGACATTACAAAAAAATTACTGTATTTAAAGGAAGATCTGCCAGGTAACACATATGTTATGTCAAGATTTATGTGATAATGTGAGGAAAACATTAATTATGACTGCAGAAGATGAGCTGAAACATTCTGAAATTTCACAGAATGGAGAACTGTTAATAAGGCATCTAAATTAAAATACAGGAAAAATGGAATTTCATTAATGATAATATCTTTGAGATATAAATAGGGAAAATATATATATTTTTTTAAGTACTGAAAATGCATAAAGAATTAGGGCCATGCACAGGTGTTGAATTTGGAGCTGAAGTAAATGGTGGATGCTGTAGGCAGTGAAAATTGCCAGGCATGTTTAAAGTAGCAAAATTTGAGATTACCGATCACTTTTCCGTTCTGTGTTGGAGTATTTATGTACAGATGACTTTTTTGTGAGTTCAGAATAAGTACAAAGGCTGTAGAATGGAAGCTGCTGATAGACAAAAATCGTATAATGTATTTACTGAATTTAAGTCTTTGTAGCATTGTTGGAAAGCACTCAAAGCTTACTTACCTTCATTTGCAAAAGCAGTAGAAAAGAGATACAGTAGAAAAGAACAGTAAAAAAGAGTATAATAAAATTGATGGGCTTTAAATATTTAATTGAACATGTGAGTCAACTTGCCAATCTATAAACAAAGCAGGTCTTCATCAGAAAGATTGTGAAGTGTGTTCAGACATTGATACAACTCTTGAAATCTTTAAATCATTACAGATAGAGTAGCATTAATAACAGGTGATACAGTTTTATATGATGTACAAGGAGTTCTATGAAAGAGTGCCTGGAAAAGTTACAAACTATTCAAGCTTCAGTTGCCTTTGGAACCCTACCTAGATTCCTGATGAGGACATTTTGAGGGGGGAAAGTACAATGTTATCCTATTATTATTTCTTCTCATGGGTCGTGTACAAAATGGGGAGAATTTAAAATTTCTTTGACAGCTGTCTTTCTGCAGGCTTTTCTTCCAGTGACTTTGAACTGTACAGTAATTTTAATCCAGAAAACATTTTAATGTTAAAAAAAATATCGGGTGAGTGAAAAGTTGGGCAATCAAACCAGCAGAGTCGGAACATGAGCTTTAGTACTGTACTGGAGAATTCTGTAGATGAGGAGGGGATGCACCACAGGGACTTGTGCAATGAGCTACAAAAATGAAACCTTTAAAACCTTGTTGCCTACATCTTGCATGTCAGGTTTGCAAATATACACACACAGCATGTAGGCATGGCTTTAATTAATTTACTTTGAATCCTATATAATTGTATAATATTGCAAATACTTAAATGTATGAGATATGAAAGCTTAATGATTTTTTTTTTGGTAGCAGCTGCTCAGCAATCCAAAATACAGAAGCCAGATTTTAATTAACACTCAGATATAAAGATTTTCAGTGAGGCTACATTTTACTAATCCATGTTGTCCTATGTAGTCAGAAAGTTTTGTGGTTTAAATAACTGAAATTCATGGAAACTTAACTTCTTTTATGGTTTCTATGAACTGTGTATACGCTTGCATGTAAGAGGAATAATGTCATGCACTTAATTTTCATCTTTCTGGTTCTTACTGGTTTAGTCTTCATTTTTGAGGACTGTGAAGCATATCCTTGCACAGATTCTTTCTTACTATTTTCACATAATACTTGATAAAATGTTTAGAATCATAGAATCATTTAGGTTGGAAAAGACCTCTAAGATCAACGAGTCCAACTGTTAACCCTGCACTGCCAAATCCACCACTAGATCATGTCCCCAAATGCTGTGTCTACACATCTTTTAAATACCTCTAGGGATGGTGATTCCGTCACTTCCTTGGGCATAGGCAAACTCTGTGGAAATAGGCCTTCTTCATTTATTGGAATTTCAAAAATTATGCAGGATTTTAGCACTGCATTATTTTGTTCTGCTTCTTTCTGGATCCAGTTTGTATAGATTCAAATTCAAAATTTTACAGTCCTGGGTGCTTTGTTGTTTGAATCTTCAAATTCATCCTATGTGTTCAACATTCATCTTTCTCATGAAAATAAAGATTAATTTGGAAAGATAACCTTCTAGTTTAGAGAGCATAAAGGGATATCGATTTGATTAGAGGCAAGATTACTCTTCTGAAGAAAACAGAGCAATGACTGTTTGTTTACCAGTCATTTACCAGATGAGACTGATTTTCTGGTGCAGCTAGGAGAAATTCAAGAGAAGCAGATAGAGCTAGACGCTGAAATGTGGTTTTTTACATGGATTTCTTACTGCAAGTCTGTCTTTTCTCCACTGTCCTTGAGCACCTTTGGTGTTGTGGCCTTCATCTTCATCCTTGTTTATACTTGCATAGAGATGAACACCAGAACAGGAGACACTCACAGGATAGTACTTCATTAGGACTTAAAAATTTCCTTTTGAGGTTTAAAGGTACAATGCTGTACTTGTGATTTTACCTTTGTTCATTCTTCTAAAAAATATTTACTGTATTAAATCGTGATGTGTTCTTCACGGATTTGGAAAAGCCTGAGCAAGTTAAAGGACTTTTCCAGACAAACCAGTTGATGAATTGAAGAAGGTGTCCTAAGTGAAGCAAGATAGCATTTTGGTAGCAAATCTGAATGGGCCAAGAGTGCTCAGCTTTAGGTCTGCATAGGTAACGAGCAGCAGAGGAGTGCTCAGGCTGGGTGCCTCGTCCTGTCCCCAGTCACACCTCCTTCCTGACTGACACAGGGTTCTGCTGGCTCTATATGCCAGTATGCACATCATCTAGCGAAGAACCTAATGTCCTTTCTGCAGCTTGCAGCCACCTTTTCCTCCCACTCTTCCTTCCCCATGCCCACACCACATGTACTTACAAAATCTGCTTTGAGAGGCTGGGACCTATGAAAGCCATGAGATATTCCAAGGACCTCTGGAACCATTTGCGCTTTTCAGATAATTCCATTAATGTTTTCACAATAGTACGTCTTGCTGGTCTTCTTTTGTATTTGAATTTACTCTCTCCAGATCTGTTGGACTGGTCTGCTGACTTCAAGCCTTGCTATTCCAAATTATGTCACTCTATTATGTTGTCACTAATTAAAAGCTTTACTGATGGCCAAAATATATAATAAGGGTGACAAAGGGTAAATATGTCTAACTGGCATACTTAAAGATGTAATCTGTGTGAATGTTAAACCAGCATTTATCTGAAAATTTAAGAAATTTGTGATTTCATTCTCTTATTCATATGTTTAATGTGCAAGCTCATGTCATCAGCAGGTTTCACAACAATAATTTTTGCCTCTAAGAAACAAAGGTAGCAGGAAACTAAGATGAAAATGAGATGCTGCTTGGCTTTTGGAGTTTCTGCTGTGTGGTTTTATTTTGATTATCCTTAAAGTGCTCCAGCAGCAAAAATCATCCTAGGCTAAGCTATTCATTACTGCCTTCTCAGTGAAATAGGTTTACTGCAGACCACCTAAAAGGCTTGCATGGGATGCAACATTAAAAAGTGGTGTATTGAATGCCTAGGCAGAAAGATCACACTGATTTCCAATTTATATAATATTAACCATGAAAAAATGTACTGAGTTTAGTTATTGCTCTTTTCCTGGGGTTTCCCATTGATGCAGTTGCAGGGAATTATCAATCTCCTTCAAATCTGTTTTATTGTTGCAGTCTAAGCACTTCTAGTTATTTCACCTGAGAGTTGCTTCATCCTTTTTGGCATCCTGCCTAATCTGCTTTTTTAAGTGTTCTAGACAGAAGTCATCATTCTTGAGCTTTGCTAGTTAGAAATTTAACAGTTAGGAGTTTGGGGTTTTTTAGCTTAATAGGATTTACTAGGAAACAAGGAGGAGGATGAGTAGTTGGCAGTCTCAAACAGTCAAAGAGAATTCATTTTTCTTAATTTTCACAGCACTTTTGATATCATCTTTTCATGTCCCAATCATCCATCCTCTAGCCTCTTGCATTAAGAAAATGAGGAGAAGCAGCCCAGGCTAGTTATGTACTTGATAAAGAAGCAGAAACTACTTTTTTTTCCACAAAGATTTTCTGGAAGATGAAGAGAGGATCTTCTAATCACAGTTGGGATTTCTTTGTGGCAATTGTTTCACTTTTGTGTTTAGGAAAGAAATCAGATTTGTGTGTCATTGGCTGTTCCTGCATGATCACAGCACTGTTTTCCTTCCATAGAAGATACAGTTCCAAAGAAAGTGGTCTGCCACTTCAGTGGAGAAACGTACGCAGATGAGGAACGCTGGGACATTGACAGCTGCACACACTGCTACTGCCTGCAGGGTCAGACTCTCTGCTCCACTGTCAGCTGCCCACCTCTGCCTTGTGCTGAACCCATCAATGTAGAGGGAAGCTGCTGTCCCATGTGTCCAGGTAATGTGATGTGACAACCCAGTTCATTGTGATACTGGTTTCTTTGGGCCGATAATAAGTTTTTTTTAATTGGGTTTTGAATGTCAGTCCACGTTTGAATAGTATCACAAAGGCAACAGACTTTTAGACTTCAGGAAAATTAATATTCTTAACAGATAGGCATATTGTGCAAAAACATAGTTTGAATTTCACTTATTCTGAGAACTGTGAACTGAAAAACTACTTGCTTGCCCCTATTTTGTCCTTTCACAAGGCTATGGAAATATGTTAATGAAGTGGGAAAATTAACATCCTTACATCTCGCAGATTATGTCACAGTGATTAACATTTCTGTCTTTTCTGAGTCTCTTGGTTACTTTTCAAATATCACATTGCTTTATTTATCACTTTAATTTGGTTTAAAAGCAATGTGACATTTTCTTAGCTATGGGCAAAGGGGTATAAGAATTGCAACTGGTTTTTAATGTGAGTCCTGATACACTTCTGCAGAAGTTTGCTCACCTTATTCAGTCAGCTGATAACTACTTCTGACAGGACAACTGGGGAGATTCAGCAGTACCCACTCTTGCAATTCTCCTGCTTTGAGGATTACAAAAAAAAGCAAAGCAAAGAAACCAGTAGGGACTGTCAGCTGGGAAGACGTAGCCTTCCCTTCATTTTTTGGGGGGTTTTTTTCTTAAGTATCACAGAGGAGCAAGCCTGTAGTAAAGTATGTATTCTGAGATGGTATTTTCAAAAGCAAGTTTATCCACACCAGTCCTTCATCCCATTCACATTATGATCGTGGTAATGGCAACAGACATGTATCCCATATACAATATGGAATAAGTTTCCAAACAAAATCCCAGGCTAATGGTGAAAATTCTGAAACTTATAAAAGAATTTAAAGGACAAAGCACTGCAGATGGACAAGTGTATTTCCTGAACTCAGAGCAGCACTGAGAAGTTAAGCAGCCTGTAACTTGTGAAACACATTTATCTCATTTCACAGAGATGTATGTACCTGAACCCACTAACATCCCGATTGAGAAGACAAATCATCGAGGAGATGTTGAACTAGAAGTACCAAACTGGCCAACACCGAGTGAAAATGATATAATCCACATTCACAGAGGTCAGATCTGACATAAACTGGGATAATTTAGGACTGTGTTTATTCCCCATGTTATAATGCATCTACTTTTCCTGTTCAGGAAAAGCGTTAGCTTCGAAAAGGTGGTTATCTGAGAATATTCTTCAGTGCATAATTCTTACATGCATTTTGCTTTGAGTAAAGATGAGTCAGTTGACTAAATTATATTTATACATTTTGGTCTCATTATCACTCCATGTTCTGCATAGAAGAAACATCTGTGTTGGTATGATGCAGTTCTATAAAATTAAGAATACGACAAAATGATGAATCCAAAGTGATTCTGCAGTGTCTTTTCTGATTCAAAAACTAGAAAGCAGGCCATTGGAGTTGATAGATCTTCATTTGATCCATTTGACAGTCTCATGAATAGATAAAAAAGCTTGTACCACCGCTCAACATATCATTGCCAAATGTCAGACCTTAGACAAAATGCCACCTCAGGTATAGTGACACACAGCTAATAAAGTTATCTAAGCATCTTTTATTTAAAACTGCACTGTAATATTATTCCAGCATAGAGGAAACACTCTGTGCTACAGTCTTTGTTAACCTTTTCTAATTGAAGAACAACCTCAATTATGTATTTTTTTAAATCTGAGGATGGTTTTTTTAATCTGAGAATGATCTCATAGCACACTATTCTTGGTAGAAAGGATGCATGAAATGTAACTGCTTTACAAAGTTCTAAGCTTACGCTTTTATAATTACAGCATTTTCATTTCTCAGGCATTAGTAGCTGGCTTGCAACTATCCTGCCTGGGGATTATAAACACATACTACAAACTGTGTGCGAATTTTGTATGTGTCATTTAAAGTTACCATTCTTTGCAATTACACATCAAACTTGCTACAGTCTCGTAGACTGCCAGCAGTCTGCTTTCACAGGCTGAGTGCTGTGAGAGTGAACAGTGCTGAGAGAGTGAACACATCGTACTTGTCCTACCAGTTTTTAAAAGTAAAAAAAGAAATCATTACTTTCATCCTAAGATTTCCAAGTTCTCCTCAGCCTGGAAGCACAGTCTGGTTTTTTTTACAAGTGGGAATTTGGTTGTGACAGGATAAGATCATGCAAACGCAACTGAGTTAAGAGGTTATTGTCAGACTTGGTCATTACTGTGCTTCAGATTTCCTTCTATCTCCTCTCTTTTTGATGGCCTTTTCCTGGCTAATACAGTCCCTCTACAAGATCCTAGCTTTCGGTTGTTCTAATTTATGTAAATAAGGTGACATTGCAAGAGAGAAAGTCCAAATTCATGTGAGTGACAAGATGTACGACTGAGACTTTTATAATTACATTCTTCCCTACAGCCAAGGCCCCTTTATAATTACTAACAAATGCTCCCATTTGCCCTGCAGACATGAGCCATCTCCAGGGAGAATACCGGAGTGGCAGTGGGCCACACCCCAGTGAAGATGCATCCGTCAGCTCCGTTGCCTTGGTGACAATCCCAATCACGATAGTGCTGTTACTGATCATCGTCCTCCTGTTCATCAACCAGAAAAAGCAGTGGATTCCAGTGTCCTGCTACAAAGCTCCAACAAAGGTGCCATGTCTATTTCCACGCTTTCCTGTTTTCAGGAAACCGGGAACAAAACATTGTGGAAAATGTTAAGCAATAAAGAGGCTGTTAAAAGAGGCTGGGGAAAAAGCTGCTGCACATCTGGGGCAACCAGGTTAAGCCTTTGTGTGGTGCTAAATTACCAGAAAACAGTTAAACCAGCCCAGCTGGGATATGAGAATACCAGAGCTCCTTTCAGAAGATGAAAAATGGTGACTCTGAAGAGACTGTTGGTCTGTTACTATGTCTGGCATAAGCCAACTTTAGCAAAAGTCCAAACTCTTTCATTGCCAGTTTGATTTTGTTTTGTGCTTATGGACTTGAACCAAAAGGACTTTTTGAATTATGTGTGGAATACAAAAATTGTATGATTTACTTAATATTTCCTTTCTGTTTTAACAGCCTTCTTGCCTAAACAATCAACTGGTATATGTGGACTGCAAGAAAGGTACCATGGTCCAGGTGGACAGTTCTCAGAGGATGCTAAGAATTGCAGACCCAGATTCAAGATACAGTGGATTTTACAGCATGCAGAAACAGAACAACCTACAGGCAGATAATTTCTATCAAACAGTTTGAAGAATTGCACCCTTACCAAGGATTTAAAAGAGAGAGAGAGAGAGATAGAGAAAGAGAGACAGTCTGCTATTAAAATAAAACTAGAATTGTGCACTTGCTTAGTGGATTGTATTGGATTTGTGACTACATGTACAGCTCTAAGACCTTTCTGGGATGAGCTCTGACTCCTGCAATGTGCCAGAAAAAGCATTCCCACTTTTCCTTGAGATAACTGACCAAGTGTTTTCTTAGAACCAAAGTTTTAAAACTTGTTAAGATGTATTTGCTTGTAACATAGCTATAGAGGTTTTTTGGGAGGGGGAATCAGGGCCTAGGGGTAGGCAATGAGGTAAAAGGAAGCTTCATAGAAGAAAAGCTGGTCATGCTTGGCTGGAGAAGAAAATATCCTGCCGAGCAGCAGGATAGTGGTTTTCCTTGTTGCTCTGAAATTACATCTGTTGCAGCAAAAGCCTAACCCCAGGTGAAAAAAAATATGAAAAGGTCTGATTATTTTTTTCCAGCTGTTGCTACAGTAATATACTCCTAGAACAGAATTTGTCACATCACAGGTGTGGTGTAGCTGCAAATATTTTTCTATATGATGAGAAGCTGCAGTAGTTAATGAAATAGCAAGGAAAAGATTATAGCAGAAAATAAAGGGTGGGTTTATTAAGGATGTATAAAATTATACCTTGTGCTGCTTTTTGTTTTTATTTTTGTTTTCTTCAAAGCTGATTGGCTAGATTAGCCAGACTTCAGCAGAGTTAGCAAATGACTGAGGCCTAAGTAATTCCTGATATGAGCACTGGATCTTTTGACAGCAGTATTGAAGGGAAGGAGGAAGGAAGGAAGGAAAGAAGGAAGGAAGGAAAAGTCAAGAACACCATGCAGTTCCAGGGGCTTTTGTTTGTTTTGTCTGTTGTGGTTTTGTTTTGTTATTTTATATCAATCTCTGGTTGTTCATACAGGAGAAGGAAAAATATTTTTGTTGGACAAAGCTCTTGCATACAAGAGAGTAAAAAAAGAGACTGTTTTAAGGTTGTTGTTTTTTTCCTGTTGATGTTCTTATTTACTGGTATGCAGATTTAGAAACTACTTCCATGCTAGGAAGCTGCTTAATTTTAATTGTATATTACTCAAGCACCTTTTTTGAAGCTCAGAAAAAAAAGGAGATCATGCTTCTTTAAACTTTAGCATTATAGGAATATTTATGTAAATATAATTATGCTAAAAACAACAAAAAGTATTTGTATGTTTGTGTATATATAGTATATACAAATGCATGTAGATATACATATGTATATATACGTGCATGTGTATATACACTATACATATATATACTGTATATATAATATACTATGTATACAGTATATATTTTTTCTATTTTTTTTCTTGTTGAATGTATTTTTATCTGAGAGATTTTACCCAGAGCAGAAACAGATAACAGGCATTCCATATCAATGCTTAATTGCTTGTGAGTTTAGGAAAGACAAGAAAAGAGCATCTCATTCTACCTACAGTTTGATTTGATTTGATTTGGATTTGATTTGATTTGATTTGAAAGTGTTTGTGTGTGTGTGTGTGTGTGTGTGTGTGCACTCTTGTGTTGGCGTGTGTTCCGTTCGTGCACAATTATAGCAGTAAGCGTTGCTCTTGCTACTTGCTACATTTCAGGGTGTTTCTTATTTTTCTTTTCCTGCTTAGCCTTAAAAAGGCTTTTTAATGAATGCATTGGCTAGAGACACTGATGACAATATACATGCAGCACTAATCAACTCCATAAAATAACACAATCAGCTCCTGGATTTTGGTTGGGTTTTTCTTTCTTTCTTTTTTTTTTTTTCAAACAATTGTTTGAAACAACTACTGGAATATTGTCTGCATTAAGCTGGAAGTTTGTTGTAGCTTGCCTCATTTATAACTCTGACTGTATAATACAATGTTAACTTTCCAAACAGGTCTTGGCACTTTTATACTAATTACCCATTTGTGCATTGCCTTTTTTCTTTTACAAATGCTTGTCATAAGAGACACAGATACCCAGTATGCTTAATGTGAAAAGAAAATGTATTTTTTGTAAAGGAACTCTCAAGTATTGTTGTAAATACTTGGTCAGAGATTGCTGAACTTTAAAACTGAAAAAAAAACCTAATTTATTATTATAATGACCTAATTTATTAATCTGAAGATTAACAATTTTTTTGTTTTAGAATATCAAAAAGGTGTTCTAGCTGTTTGCATCAAAGAAAAAATAGGTATATCATTAAGGGTCAACATTTTTTCTGCTTATGTAACTTCAGTTTCCAACCACCAATAAGAAAAAATGTAGTCTCCCCAGTGTTTTGTACTCAATCTGATAATGAAACAGATGTTTCTGTCCAGTAACTACAGAGATTTTGTCAAGACAAAACATCCATTCCTTGCATAAGAGTAAGCAGTCTTTATCCAGAAATTGTAAATGCTTGCTTTTGTTTTACAATCAAGGCCATATTCTGAAAATATTAGCAGGATATAGGACATGGTGTAAAATGTTTTTATTATTATTATTTTATTATTATTATTTTAAAGATATGATTTATCCTATGTGCTGTATCCATTACACTCTTTTACTTTGGTTCCTGTTGTGCTCTTGTAAGAGAAATGCAGATATAATTTTCTGAAAAATAGA
>NW_008236217.1:10144493-10146464 GCF_000691975.1 Corvus brachyrhynchos | reverse complement strand
AGATTGCTTGTTTACTTTTTTAACTGTAAGGCGGTTTCTTGTAATTTGGCTCTTGGCAGCACAATAAAAAATTTTAAACCTATTGATGCATCTTTTCTTATTGTTCATATTTAAAATGTTCATATTTATTACTTCGGTACACTGCTCCTGGAGACATTAGTTTATAGTTTGATATTATGGTGAGTTATTATGAGGATATTATTGTCACGCTGACCTGAGATCAGAACAGTTCAGAATGCACTGTGGGTAAAGAAGAGTTTGCTGGTATAGAAGATTCTGTGTATTACACTAAAGAATTTTCACATTAGAGAGCTATGTGGAATTCCAAATAGTTCCAGTGTTCAGTAAAGATGAATCAAAAGCAAAGTTAGGCCTTTGCCCTGCCATGGAGTTTATGTGGTCTAGTCTTACCTGTCAGAAAGCCATGATTAACCATACAAGATTCTAATGCAAGGTCCTACAAAAAGTGTATGGAATCAGAATTTGGACTTCCTGAGCTGCAGGTCATCTATTTCTCTATTAGCCTATAATGGTCTTTTTCTTCTAGTAATTTGTAAGTTAATGAACTTGATGTCCAAGTTCTGGTATGTAAGATCCTGAGGCAAGGTGGTTTTCAGCTTAACTACTTGCTCTGTGAAAAACTGCCTTCTTTCTTTGAAGCTACCCTCCTAATGGTTTCATTTAATAATATCCCTGATACCACATTCAAAGCAGCAGTAAATCAGTATTTATAAGTCACCCATTAATTTAGAGACCTGTATCTTGCTTTCATTTTTCCTTAAAAAGCCCAAGATATGATTCTTTGGCAGCAGTTCCATACCTTATGGCCAACCTTGCCATTCCTTGTACTTCCATGTACGTCCTTTAAAGATGAAGGGGACTGAAAATGTCCACACTGTTCACATGTGGTACTCCCTGGATCTAGCATGGTGTTTATTGTTTGGATTGCTGCTGACCACTGAGTCTGTGTTCTTGCAGAGCTAGCTGCAATAATACAAAATGCCCAGTAGTTACTGCAAAGCCCATAACTGACTTTAATTAGGATAGATCAGTATTTATGTGCATCCCTTTACATTTTCATATGCTGAATTTCCCCTCCCTTCGCTAGTTACCTGTTCCAGCATTATTGCTCCTTCCCAAGACTAAGGCTGTGGAAGACTTACATCTTCAAGAAGAGCATCTTCAAACTCTGCAAGCATTTAGGATTTTCATCAGAATGAAACAGAAAATATCATTGCACCAATGTATAAAACAATGGTGCATCCACCTTTGAAGACTCAAAAGTAGTCCTGGTCTTCTCTGCCTTACAGCATCTGATAGAATCGTATTTGGAATGCCTATTTACACTAGGATTTGTCAGCTTGTCGTAATCCTGAGTAGGATAGGATACAAATCCTTCAAATGACCTCAGTGGCACTCAGATGCTTATCGAGGAATGCATTTTTCACTTGCAGTGTTGCCAAACATCAAGTAGAAAGTACAAAAAGAAACTTAAAGGAGGCTCAAACCGAATCACGAAGTTAAGCTGAGAAAATTCCTGGTACGTACTTTAGGGTATCAAAAGTTTATGGTGGGTAAAAAAAAAAAATACAAGATAAAAAAAGCCCATCCAAGCTATTGCGCGTAAGGGCACAACACAATGCTAGCAAAGGAGGGGCACGGGAGTGACAGTGCTGGTAAGAACAAAGTATCTCCAAAGCTTCGATTCTTGCGTACTAGGTGACTGAATGGATGTAGATGATAGTGAAAAAAACAGGTTACAACGAAGCTACTGCAAATATTCCTACCACGGCAGAGGCGCTGGAACTGGGTGAGCTTTAAGGGTCTCTTCCAACCCAAACCATTCTACACCTCCCCCTCCTGCCCGATGAGCCGGCCCTACTCGGCGCGGGGCTGAGTCAGTACGGACACCGCTGGCACGGCCCGGGAGGCCCCGGCCCGGCTCCGCGGGCGCTGGCACGGCCCGGGCCC
>NW_008236217.1:10128899-10144267 GCF_000691975.1 Corvus brachyrhynchos | reverse complement strand
GGAGCAGAGCGCGCTGCAGGACGACGAGTGAGTGCGGGCTGGGGGGCGCGGAGAGCGAACGAACGGGAGGTCCAGCCCGGCCTGAGGGGACAGCGCGGCCCAGGCAGCCCTGCGGGAGCGCTGCCCCTGGGCCTTGCCGAGTCCAGCAGGCTGCGGGAGCGGAGCCTTTCCCCGCCCCCGGGGCTGCAGCTGGCGACTGCCGGGCCTCGGCGGAGAGGGCACGTTCGGCCTCCGCGGCGCGGGTTTGGCATGGAGCCCTCCGGCTTTATCCCCCTGACTGCCAGGGGAGCGTGAGCATCCCAGAGCTTCTTACCCCGCCGAGGTAGCGAGAAGTACTTGTTCTGAAGTGCGGTGACCGGGGTTAGTATTTGTTTAGCGTCTTACAAAGTGCCCACTGTCTCAGTGCTTGAAATTAAATGTGGAAAGTGCAGAAAGCGGGTGAAGAACAAAATCGCAACTGCGATAATTGTTTGGGGTTTTTTCCCCCTGAGCAATAGAGCCTTTCTGATCCGTGCTGCTGTACAGTTTTTAACATTATTTTACTAGCATTTCTATTTCTTATTTTGTAGTAAATTTAGTCAGCTTATCTTCATTAAAAATACTGCAGTCTTACTTTAAGGTAACTAAATTTTATGCCGTGTTTTAAGAGAAGAATGAAAAAAAGCCTGTTAGCTAAACGCTGTGGTGTAAACAGCGAGGTAAGTTCAGAGTACCATGAATCACGTTGAGCAGTGATGAGGCTCTGTCTGCCCTTCTCTGTCTGCCTCGGCCTTTCCTCTGACCTCCTCTGAGCCTTAGCTAGGTGACCATTCCAAACATCCACCCACAGCATAGCGCCTGGAGGCAGGGCTTGGCTGGGGACTTGAGGAAGCAGCCTGCTTACAGGGCTGCCGTAGTAAAAGTCTGAGCTGCTAGCATAGGTCTGCATGTTCAAGCCTCAGCTCTGCATAGGCAAGCCTCCAGGACAGCCAGAGAGGATGTACACTCTAGAAACAGTAAAGACTGACTGAGCACAAGAGTGGTGGGCTGAGCTCTGCAAGAATACTTCTGGGAAAAAAAAATTCTTCCAAAATTTTAGTCTGATCTGTGTATTTTCATTATTCTGTGATAAATGGAAAGGAAGAAAAAGATTTGGCTCAGAATTTGCTACTCAGCCTCTGCTAAACAACGTTAGGAATGGAATTTATAGCTCAGCTCAAATTTCATTGAAGGAAAGGCTCATCCACCCCCAGACAATATTTTGAGTATAGTTATATAATTAGTATGGAAGCTGTGTCTTCATTTATTGTTTTGTTTCACTGCTGTGCATACATTGTTGTTTAAAAAGGGAAGTAAATTATGTTTATAAAAAAACATTTTCTTTTAGCTTTAAAACACTAAAAATATTGTCAGTAACTTGCAGATGAATATACAGGGGGGAAAATGTAGTTACTGATGAGATATCATTAGGAATATGTTTGTTACTGATCAGTTGCTACTTGTTTTGAGGTCTGCATTTTTGTTCCTTTATTCATCTCTCCAGGATTTGGAATGCTTTGACTGATAATTATGGTAATGTGATGGCAGTTGACTGGAAATCTTCCCACACCAGAGCTTTGCACTTGCCAACACTGAATCTTTCAGAAAAAGGGGTAAGTTCTGATCAGCAGAAGTACCCTCTTTGGATCTTTGGTACTCAACAGGGAAATCAAACTGCTTGTATTTGTATAAAAGAATGTTGTTATTAAGTGGCTGAAAATATTTTTAGTACTTGCCATTATACATGAGAGCTTTTTAAAAATCAAAGAACCATTGATGTATGTTTGCATCTCTTTGGGTTGGAATAAGTCTGGGTTAGCTTTAGATGACTGTTCATTAGAGTCAGAGCATGACAGAAGAAAATGTGAAATGAGAAAGTGTTTCACATAAAATCTTTCTGCTGTATGATTCATTATTGAACACTGGTCTGGGTAAGGGAGGAAAAGAGGCAGGAGTACTCTGATTTAGTAAATCCAGTGAGGACTTTTCTAAACTTCATCTCATTCTGCAGTCAGATGGCTTCTTTAACAGGAAAGGTGGCCCAGGAGACGCTGAAGTGCAAGAGTTTGTTTTGTTTTCCTTATTTAAGAGTTAGAATGGTTCTTTGGGGAGGGAGCAGGGAATTAACCTTCTGAGAGGTTTATAGGAAGGGTTGTCCTCTGATGATCTTAAAAATGGATTAAAACGCATCAGGAAGAAAAGCTAGGAGGAATTCCCATCTCACAGGTTTTCTGAGGAAATGAGTGGCTTATCTTTTAAACATAGTGAAGTTCAGTTATGTTGTAAAAATATCTGAGTGTGTAACCTGAGAATCAGGTAGTGCTTTGACTTCTGCCATCCATTAGATAATCAACAGATGCTTTTTAATGTGACAGGAGCAAAGATGGAACTCTCTTGATTTGAGTCTCATGGTTATCCCTTCAATTTGACTTCTGTTTCTTCCAATTTTTATTGAGTGCTTTTTCAGATTTTATAAGTGGTTTTAGAGTAATTAATTCCTTAATTTCAAGTAAAAATACAATCCCCTCATGCTGTGAGCTTGTGTCATGGAAAAATGGACGGGAAAACTAATGGATTTCCTGGTAAGGAACTAAGTATAATATATTAAAAAAAAAGTTTCATATAGTTTTTGTAAGTTATTTGCAGGAAGTTATGAAGAAAGTACATAAAAAAAGTTTAAAGTGGTGTTGCTGGATTAGAAAGAATCTTAGGTATGGTGCCAATCTTAGGTATGGTGCCAGAGAGAAAATGAGTTTATGGATTAAATGTATCTCAAGTTTTTTCAGCTTTCACTCCACATGGCATGCCTTCTGATGTGTAAAGAATGTGGGGAGTGTTTGACATACTTTTCTTCTGCTTCTTTGTGTTCAGCAGTACTGCTGGATATGTGACAGCACATATGGACGAGTTAGTATCTTGTTTTAACTTCCTTACAATGAAAACTAACAGCTAAGCAACACTTCCCTGATGCGTTTGAAACTAATAATATGCTACCAAAATTGTGCTGAAAGCATTTCTCCTCCTGTTTTAGTAGGGAAAAATGTAAGGTCAGTAAGGCTGATTTGCCTGGTCTCAGTTGCTTCACGTGACAGGTCTGTGCACACTTTTATGCGTCTGTGACAGTGAAAGGAGTAGCTGGGTGGAAGCGGTGTGCACAGTGGTATGAGGAGTGGGATTGTGCAATTCCTTGTTTGTTTTTTTTTCACTAGATTACTTTTAAATATGTCATTCCCTGCTAGCAGGAGAACAGAAGGAGGCATGGAGTGTGGCTGGGTGGAAAGCCAGGTGTTCCTTTTAGTCCAGATTACAGCTGATGCCATTTTTGGTGGTTTATTAGTCTGTATTATCAAAACATATTCTGAAAGTCTCTCAAAATGTTTCTGGAGATGTCAGGAGGGAAAGCAGATCTTCTAGATAAATTGTTATCCTTGCTTATTATCCCATCATTGTTGTCATAATCCTATATTAAAAAATATTTGAGGACTGCAGACATTTAAAAAATGTCAAATGGGGGTGTATCTGTGTAGTTCGTGAAGAGAGAATCATAGTGGAGCATTGTCACTACACAGTTATTGGAATTCAGGTTCTGGAAAAAAGTGGACGTTTGACTTCATTCTGAGGGCTGAAGAAGTGCAAATTTTATGTTTTCCCCTACAGATGAGCTATTTGAGGATGTCGGTTGCAGGTTCAAAATGAATCTGAAAACTCTTAAGGTTTTTGAAGAAACAGAAAATAGGAGGAATTACAAGAAAAGCAGAACTGATACCGTGAAACCAAGGACTTTGTCCAGCCAGTCATGATGCTTGTAAATTAGCCCAAAGATCGGTTAAAGCAGTTGAGGTTGTCAGAGGTTAGGGGTTGCAGCTTTGGGGGGCTTTTCTAGGTGGCAGTCTAGTAATAGAGAAAGGACAGAAACAATTTTTTAAATAAACCCGGATATATCACTGTGTGAGAGTAAAATATGCCTGACTTATTAAGGAAGGGACTTAAGTCTTTTACTGTACGTATATCTTCGGTTTGAAAGGATGAGTATTATTTGGTGGTATATATGTGGCAACAGTGTTACTTCTCTTTCTTTTTGACATGATCCTGAGGTATTTAACAATACATTTTTTATAATAATCCGGGGTGATACCATTATTCTGATACTACCATTCAATATCAACTCTTTTCAACTTTTTTCCATGTCTTTTTTTATGTGACAAATTAGAACTATAAAAGCACTTAAAGTAAGAGGTTTGTGTAACATTTGATGTTACAGGCAAGTTTTTCACCCCTCACAGACGTTTGTCAATCTTCAGTTAAGATTTAAGTATTTATATTGAAATGACAGCCTCCCATGTAGATATCTGCATATCAGTGTGTATATGGTCTTTATATACTGACATTGTTTAAAGACATTAAAGACAGCTATTTTAACTTTGTCCAGTTGCAATTTTGATTTCGTTTTCCAGGCTATTTGACAGAAAGAATTATTGATTCCATTATTATGGGCCAAGATTCAGTTTCATTCTTAAAATTCAATATTAGTTCCCCTTTTGTTTTTTGTACATGTACATGCATTTTATACACCTACATTAGGGTTGTATATATATTTATATAAATATACCTTTTCATGCTTTTTAGGTAAATGACAACTTGAACCTCGACCTGTCAGATGATGAAGAGCTGAGAGAACAGTTGGATATGCATTCTATCATTGTTTCCTGCATCAATGAAGAACCACTCTTCACAGCAGAGCAGGTAAAGTGTTCAGCAAAGACAATGTTGTCAGTGTAGAATGTTCTTTTAGTTTGTTGCTGGTTTTTGTTGTTGTTCTTACTCTTCACTGTAGCTAAGCTTCCTGGTTGTTCTTTGTTTAGGGTTTTAAGAATGTGTGAGATGTCATTATGGCATTCAGATTTGAAAAGTGTTTCAATACCTCAGGTGAGGTTGTTAGTTCAGGGTCTTTGAATTCTTTCTGTATTTCTTACCATGAATTAGTCAGGAATGCTACTAAATTAAATATTTGTGTTAAAAAGCAAAAATATTTTCAGAATCTCAGTGGTATGATAGTTTGTGGTTTTCCAGCAGGACTGTATGGCAGTTCATAACTTCACGGGGCATTGTTGTTAGCAAGAATTCTTCGAAGTTTTTGCCCAACATTAAAGCAGATCAGTGTTTCTGCTACTAAGCTTTCAAATTACTTGGTATCCAAAGGCATCAAATCCATGGGTTTACTTCAGTTATCTGGAAAATTGCTCTTCTGGGTAAGGTTTATGAGAGTCAGGTCTGTTAAGATCCTGCTTTAGTAAGCAAACACAATAATCTATTTTGTTGTTGCATAAATGGTTACCTGTGAACTCTGACGAACATGGTTGTTAATAGTATGGGAGACAGGATTGCTTGAACTGCCTCGGCTCTTTTTTACTGTGAGTTGGATCTCAGCCTTTAAACTTCTAAAAGTTGATGTGTTATTTATTCAGATGTCTAGGTAATAATTTAGCCTGTAGAAATGTGTTCATTTATGAGATGTAAAGTAAGCTATCTGTGCACAAAATTTCTGCTATCATACTTTATGTCTGGCTCAGGTCTTATGCCCAGGGATGCAAGTCAGCTTCAGATTATGGTGGATCAGTTCATAAAACTTCTCATGAGCACAATAGATTTTCAGGCAGTTCGGAGGGGCTTTTTGGGTTTATAGAGGTTTTTTTGAGAGGTTTTCTTTGGGTTGGTTGGTTGTTTGTTTTCATTTTGTTGGGTTTTTTTGTTGGAGGAGGGAGGGTTGTTTGTTTTACATAGAGAAGTGTGGTGAAATAGGGGGTGGGGGAGGTAATTGATTTTTGTTGTTGTGTCTTCCTTCAACTGAATACTCAGGAAAGATACTCCAGCTCACTCTTCAATTCAGTTCTCTTAAGCAGAATCATGGGTACCTTCATATAGAAATAACCCTATCATTTCAACACACTGCTTGTTACGCCATCACCAATTTACCGTTACAAGGTGTGGTTATTCTCAGAGAGCAAGGATGGGGAGGAAATGTCAGTATGATTTTATTGAGCCTCTTCCATCCAGTCTTGGTGCTAATTTCATCCAGCCTTGCTTCAAACTGCAGGCTGTTACTCTTCATGCAGGAGGGTTTTCATAAGGGTTTTCATTTCTCAAAGGTGATTGAAGAAATAGAGGAAATGATGCAGGAATCGCCTGATCCAGAAGACGATGAAACTCCCACCCAGTCAGATCGGCTCTCTATACTTTCCCAGGAAATTCAGACTCTCAAGAGATCCAGTACAAACAACAGCTATGAAGAGAGTAAGTGATATTTATTTAGTATTTTTGCTCTTATGTTTACTGAAAACAGTTTAAAGGGTAAGTTTGCCATGTGTTTGATTCATACCAAGTCCTTCTTACAAAATATCTGCATTCGAAAATATTTTCAAAATGTCCTGACAGAATAGCCTAGATTTAGAACGTAAATAGAGGACTTACCTTTGTCAGCTTTCATACGACTAAGAACGAAAATAAAACTTTTTAGAATTTCAATTTAAAGCAAATACTCTGCAGTTGATACAGTGGAATGAGATTCCTTCAGGGGTAAAATGTTAAGTTGGTCATTTTTTATTAAACTTTGTTATTTTCTGTAAAGTATGACGTTTTCTTGATGCCAGTACACTATGTAGGATCAGCTAAAGCTCTTGAAAGGTATGCAGTAAATAAAGCTTTACCGTACGTTTGGTACAGTTTCAGTCATTGCAACATATCTCGATAGACAGTAGCACAAAAATAAGGCAACCATTTCTTTTTTCTGCCACAAGGACCATGCATATTTTTCAGTCCTCCCCTTCCATTCCTCTTCAGAAAGCTTAAAAATACCCCTTGTATCTTCTACTCAAATGAAATCATCTGTGCTTCCCTATACAAAAGCACAGGAGAAAATACATTAATAATTTAATTGTAGTAGGTTGAAAAGTATGAAAAAAACCTATGAGTAATCAGTTTCATGATGGAAAATTTTGTTTAATCTGTGCATTTGTCAGCACAAATTCTAGAAGGTAGTAGGGTCACTAAGAATGTTTGACAGATGATCTTTCTACTGTGGTTCCTCTTAAAAAGTTTGGTGCTTTCTTTCCTGTAGTCTGGGTCAACAATACAAACTCTGTAGAAGATTCAGAAAACTGGCCGACCTCTCGTGGCATGACTTAGAGTTTCTGCAACATTTCAGATTTATGGAAGGGATTCCAACCATGAAAATGGTCTCTTAACTGTCTCAACACATAAATTTGAGGAATGTGAAAGCAAAATGTATTGTGTCCAGCAGGGCTTCCTGCTTTTTTGACAGTTCCATATGTCTTTAGGTTTGGAGCTAATCAAGCTTGCTTAGTATTTCATATCATATTTATTTTGCTTTGCCTCAGGAGTCCATCTGTTGCATCTTTATGGTTTAAAGGTCAGTCCCAACCAAATAATGGCTTGAGTTACTTTGGCAGATAATTTAACTTCGCTTCGCCAGTTTCTCAGAATCTGCTTTCATGTCTTTCAGGTCACTATTTTATTAAGAGCTCTTGCTACCTATTTTTAGTGTGTGAAGGTGCTTCAGAATTTGTCTGCATCTCTGAAATTTTTACACATTTTTCCTAGAAACTGTCTGGCTTTTATAGGATAGATCAGAGATGCTCATTCATTTAGAATTCAGAGCAGGAAATCACTTGTATTTACTTTTTTCTTGGGTAGGAAAAGACACATATTAAGGCAGTCCAAAAATAAAGCTCTGGTTACACAAGTGAGTCCTTCAGCCTACTGTCTTAAGTTTCAGTGCATGTAGTCTTCTATATTTGAATTCTTCTGTCTTCACTCAGCTGTATTAGCTGAGTATTTCCTATGTAGCCCTTTGAAGACGTCGATAATGACAACTGATCTGTCATCAGTCAGGACTGCAGTTGGGTAACCTGCACCCATGTTTTTGGAGCAATTGTTTCTTAGGCTGTGAAGCTGGTTCTTAAGTGTTGGGAGTCACAGGTGCTCTCTCTCAGTACTGTTACAGTGTTTGAACAGAGTTTAATACCTAAGCTACCTTGAAAACTGTGGCTCCTTGATGGAGAATGGTCTTAACAGGTTTCATTGCCTTCTCTTTAGTTAAGTAAGTGACAAGGAGCTTTCTCCAATCAATTTTCCCCGCTGTAATTTAAGAGAAAAAATTCCCATTTCACTTGCTACCTTTGATGCTTCTAAGAGCTACACTTTTTTCTAGTTTGTGGCCTTATTTGTAGTTTTTAACAGTTGTCTGTAGGTGCTTTGCCTTACAAGAATTCTTGTAGACACAGTATTTACTAGACTGATTCAATGAAACTAAATAATTGCAAGCATCTATGCAGTGTCCTTAAACAGATTGTACCCGTCAGTGTAATTAGGACTAGCTGTTTCTCAGGTGCCAAATAAGATTATGTTCTTTGACACAGCAACTGCTGGGACTTAACAGCTTCCTAGGTGTGTCAGACTTAAACTGGAACAGAAAGCAGTCCTCAAAGATATGCCCACTTTTAACCCAAGCAAGCCTCAGAACATTTTCTTGGTTGTGATTGCACTCTCTGTAACACATCACCCAATAGTTCAGAATATATGAAAGCCTTTTACTTTAAACAGTGTGTGCAGAGGAAAGTAACAGTTAATAATTGTGTTAGAAGTTTAGCACTTACTTCAGTTTCCAGCATAAACAACCAGCACACTCTTCATATTTGCAGGTTATCTCAGATTTCTCAGAAGTAAGAAGAAAGTTTAACCATCTTTTTGTTGCTAATCTTGTAATCTCTGGGATGTGTTTATTCCTTTCAGAATATTGTTTTGTTCTGTGTGGTTTTAGAACTGAATTTTTTGTTCTGAAAAATTTCAGAGTACTTTTTTTTGTAATTCCCACAAATTTTCTCATGCTTAAAATCTTGACATACTACTTTTTATATTAACTATTTGTAGGAGTAAAAAGATTGTCTGTTGGTGAATTAAATGAACTGCTAGAAGAAATTGAGACTGCTATTAAGGATTATTCTGAAGAACTGGTACAGCAGTTGGCTCTACGAGATGAGTTGGAGTTTGAGAAGGAAGTGAAAAACAGCTTCATTTCTGTCCTCATCGAAGTACAAAACAAACAGCGAGAACACAAAGAAACAGCGAAGAAGAAAAAGAAGCTGAAAAATGGTAGTCCTCAGAATGGCAAACAAGAAAGAGGTCATATGCCTGGAACAGTAAGAAAATTTTTATAAGTCTTTATACATTTAAATTTTGGGGGGTTTTTTTCCCCTATGGGAAGAAGTAGTCCTAGATTATATTAAGATACCCGGTACTCCTGCTTCGATGCCTTCATTCACAAACAAGGCTTAAGCTTTTCCTATTGAGAATTTTTTTTCAGAGGGTTATATATTTTACTCTTCTCATATTCAGAAAAGACTTTTTAACTGTTTGCAAATCAGCCTGGAACTAGCATACCTTTCTTGCAAAAAATACTGTCTTTGGATGTACTGCTCTCTCTTCTATTATCAGTAGGCAAATTCATTTATCTGTTTGGTTTCAGTGTGTGAATTTTAGTATGTGTTAGTCTTGCAGGAAATTCAGTATTATTGTTGCTGTAGTTGCACAGATATTTATCGATCATGCTCATTCTCAGGTAAGGAAAAAGTGAGTGTCTTACCCTGGAAAAAAAGTAAGTGTCTGACCCTGGATCTCCTAACCTGTGGCAGAGTTACTACATTCAACAAGAGACGGGGAGGAGGTCAAAGTGTAGTGCATGTGTTCAGGGAGGAGATAATTTGTTTTATTCTTTACAGAACATAGCAACAAAAGGAAAAATGTCTTTCAAGTAGAGTTGAATAAGAGGAGTCTGAGCAAAAAATAAATTAGGTTATTAGCTTGTCAAAGCAATTTTTTCTTTGTTATCTGTCCAGTATAATTTAAAATTACTTAAGTGAGATATTAATGTTTAAATTTCTTTGTGCCTCTTATGGGATGCAGAAAATGTAGTTTTGTAGATCTTGGCTAAGTCCCAGAAAGAATGCTTCAGTTGGACATCAGAAGGTTTTGGGGTTTGCTTTTCAAATGTAAGGAATAAACATTTATAATTAAATATTAATACTTCAGGATTTATTTCTAAACTTACAAGCATAAGATACCTGTGATATAACCCAAATAGGGTTCTGATCTCATCTGTCAGATGAGAGATGTTTCTGTGTGTAGCTAAGTTTTAGTGGAACTTTTAAGAAATTACATATCTGGAAAACCATACAAAATTGTTGTCCCTTTACAAGAGCACAGTCAGTAGTTTCTTTTTGCTTCTCAGTCATGGGAAACTAAAAAGGGATGTTTACCTAGAAAGAAAAATAACTACTTTGTTTTGAAACTTGAGTCTAGTGATTCATAAGCTGTTCTGGTTAGGTTAAAGTTTAGAAACTTGAATGATGCTTTCAGGTATAACTTACATGTTCCCAGTATAAGACATTTGGTCACTTCAAGATACAGGTGTGTCACGTTGCTTTCTGAGAGGGATTGAACAGATTAGCTCACAAGTGAGACTGTAGCTGCATGTGTGTGATTCCTTTGAAAATAGATTTCACTGTCACCAAGGACAGATTTGAGAGCCCTCTCACACAAAGAGGTGCAAGGTTCCTTTCTTCAGCACCCTTTTTTTCTTCTTTCTTTTTTTTTTAAAAGTGCTGAGAATGTGAACATGCAGATAGTATGTTCTAGTAGCTTTGTGAAGTCAGAGTTTCTGTTCATAAATAATGTATTAGTTGGTCATTTTGTTAACTAAAATGACGTCTCATTTAAATACAAAGATTGGAAGTAGAGTTTTCATACTCTTAAGAAAATGAATTCTCCTGTAGATACTATAACTGAATATTAAAAAAAAAAAAAAAAAAAAAAAGGTATTTTAATTTTTTTGTCCTTGATACAGTCTTTGGGTAAATCAGTTTCTTAGACTTCTAAACTTTTACCTCTCTCACAAGGGGAAACTGGGGAGCAGTTAAAAATAGTCAGGGCTTGAAGATACCAGTTCCTTTAAATAGGATATCTTAAAAGAGTTAAGATGGCTTTGGCAAAATTTATGTCTTTACTGACCTTGTGTGCTTTAGAAAGCAAATGAATACTGTATTCCAGCATGTTTTATTCCCCTCACACAAATAAATACATTCAGACAAACGTGATGAGGTGTGGTCCCCATACTGCCCTGTGTCAGCAGCTTGGCTGTTTCATTTTATGTTCTTGTCACTTGCTCATTTTATATTGCATGCTAAACATCAAAACTGTTTTGATTTTGATTTTTTTCTTACTTCTCCAGCAAGCACAAAGGATTACAAAGTTCAAGGAAAAAATGTGTAGTTGGATTATATGCTGCTTTTTCTTGACTTGGATTCCATGTAATGGAGCTTGAAATCAATATGGGTGTGTTATTAACTGATGGTGTATATTTTATCATAATACAGAAAATGGGGAATACTAATTGTTCCTTCAATTGTGGAAAAGGAAGCATGAAAGCATAAAAAGTTTTTAAGAGGTGGAGCTGAAAATGACTACCTCTGAACAGTGTTTCTAGTGTGTGCTTAAAATCTGAAAAATTCTTGTCAGTAGTGTCTCTAAACATACATTGTTCAAACACAAATGTTAGAGGGGATTTTACTGGGAGCTGAACTTTGAAAAATGCTATTTTTTTACATTTCTAAATGAAACAGCTGTAAAAGGCAAGTTTTGATTATCAGGTCTGCAGTGTGAAGGTTTTGTTTAAATAAATTTTGGTGTAGAAGTACTGCTTAACTGCCATTATAAGGTTTGCTTTTTAATTAAAAAAATTAAGTAGATGAGTGAAGAAATAGAAATGTGCTGAAATGCATCTTGGAGCTTGTCTTTGCCATTTGTCTTTCATCGTCTTGATAAATGCTGATTAATAGTCTTCTGAACTTTTCTCTGTCCCTTTTTTTTCTTTCTGCTATGTTTTCACTACTTTTAGCGCTTCAGCATGGAAGGGATCTCAAATGTCATACAGAATGGCTTCCGCCACACGTTTGGAAACTCGAGTGGAGAGAAACAGGTGCTGGGCTATCTTCTCCCTTTTTTTCTCATTCTTTGCCTGCACTTTTGGTAGGAGCTGAGATCTTGAAAACTGACAGTAGTTGAAGATAAATGCTGAGACAGGAAAAACCAGGACAAAATGCTGGAATCTGTGCTCCTTCCCTACCTCGGAATTGTGATCAGCTTACAGTCTCTTTCTCTCCTCAACAGCTCAAGAGAGTCAAGACTTGATACCCTGATGCACTGAGCTGATAACCCATGTTTGTTACGCCAAACTAAAAGTCTGTTTTAGCATAATGCATGCTTTAGATACATTGCATGTCGATAAAAATCTAATAACTAGTCAAAGAATGTGTATCAGGTTAGATGCAGTGTTTCCCCCTTCAGCATTAGAAACTTGCATAATGAAAAAAGGTTTTGTTTTCTTTTTTCTTCGAATGTTCAGAGCCGATACATCTAAAAACAGAGTAGCACCTGGAAAATGTGTAGACCGTATTGTCTTTTGCCTTTGAAAAACTGCATGATTTTAAAAGCAGCCGAATGTGTGCAATGCAGATTACCAATATAAAATACACGAGCTATAGGCAAGTCTGTGTCTTTTCACTGGCTGTTTAAATATTGAAATGTAAAGCAGAGAGCCAGCTTCAGTGGGCATCATGTAGATGTTGTATGTACCTTGGAAGCAAGGTTCTTATGCCTTATTTCAAAGTAATAACGTGCCTGCTGTTTCAGATCTGTATGTATGTATTTTATTAACTGCATTTTGAATTTTAGTGAACTCCTAATGCTTACACTGTTGTTTAGTCTTCTGGCACACTTTACAAAATACTGGTATTTCACATTATTTAACGTGTACCCACTATTTAGTTTATGCACTTTTGTCAGAGGAGTCCATTAGAGTTATTTTTTTCCTCTGGTGAGAAGTCCATTGAGGCAATAAATTGGCTGGCAGTTTAGAAGTCAAGGCTGATTAGGCTTTTGTCTGGAAGATGAATGTTGTATCCTGCAGAGAAGTTTGGGAGGTGAAACAACTTCTCTCAAGTCATTCTGCAATCATGAGGCTGGAAATCAAAGACTTGCCCACTTCCTCAGGCAAGGTATATGTATGAGATTTTATTAATACATTATCCAGCTATTTGTTTTTCCTCAACTTTGGGGATCTTGAACACATGCACAGAACTTACCTAACAAGAGTTTTTATCACTCTGCATTATCACAGTACTAGTAAAGCTGTACCTGTGTGCTGGTTTTTTTTCCTTTGCTATCTTACCACAAATTACAGCTTTTTATACCTGTATCTTTAGCTATTTTAAATAGCATATATTTTCATAAAGTGACCTTATTTAGCTATGCCACTCCATCATATTTTTGGTTAAAAGACTTTCACTGTCTCCTATGTAGACATAAGTAGCATAATCATATGTTAAAAATAACACTGATTGAATCACTTTTGCAGTCATTTTTTGAGTTAATTTACTAATGTTATTCTTCATGTCAATCATACTTTTCTCCTGATTTATCTTTTTCTGTATCCTTATGGTTATGGGGATTTCTTTCCCTTTCTTTATCTTAAAGCAAATCATGGAATTAACATGAACTTAAAATTAAATATGGGGTAGAAAGGTAGAAAAGATACCAGCTCTGTTCTGATTTATTCCTGGAAATCCATTTTTCTATGGCATTTGTTTTCTGTTTGGGAGTTTTTTGTTTGATTAGGGGTTTTTGTCGCGTTACCAAACCCTGGCCCTGCTTTTGAAATACTGGTGTAATCTTCTTATTGCAACAAGTTGCAAAATTAAACAAGTATCAGATATTCAGTTCCTTAATGCTGCTCTCACAATATTAGTTTGAGTGATTTTTTTCAGGGTGTCATTATAAACTCTGGTGTTTGTCATTATAAATTCAGGTGTTTTCTGCTATCAGGGAAGAGTTAGAAATCTGGAATTGTGGTAAAAAACAATGCAAGGACAGACAATTTTTTGTGTACCTTGAAAGCCAGAAGTTCCAACACATAAGGTTACAACGTAAAAAAGTTTATGACAAGTTTGTACAGTTATTTCAGAACTCTTTTCTATTTTAAAATTTTATTTATTATATTTACCACTTTCTACTACCATCTTATAGTGGGTACTTTCCTTTTTAAAATCTTAGTCCTTTTTTCTGTGCATGTGTTTGAGGTGTAAGTGAAAATTACTTTAGGGATTTTCAACACTTAAAGAGAAACTGCCAGGGGGAACTCCCTGTTCCTATCTGATAATGCAGTCAAAAAAAAAAAAAAAAAAAGACATTGAAATGTTGGTAGCTCTTCCTGTGATCATATTTCTGGAAGAATCTTCAAGACAGTCATCTTCATTTTGGTTTTCAGGCATAGCAAACACTCTTCATAGGTGATGAAAAATTGCAGTGGGAATTGCTGCTTTATCATATCACAAATCTGCTTCAAAAATTTAGAGGTCACAGCAGATGTAACACTTGGCCATGTCAGTAAGCTACACTTCAGTCACTCCTTCTTTCTTTTCAAACTGTATTTTTATAGTGCTGTTACAAAGACTGATTGTTACAGCTGCAAAGGATGAGAAGAAGGAAAGTATTTCTGGAAACTAAGAAATTCCTTTTTTTGTTTTTAATTGCTATTATTAGAGAGGAAAAATGGAAAGTGAAGTTTACAGAAGAAGGGAAATAGGCTTAGTTGGTATTTGGTGCAGTGAAATATCCTGGTATTTTATTGTCCAGGTAAAGGGTAGAATGCCACTTAGTTCTGAAGGCTGGAAAAGACAGCCAGAAATCTGATTTCTGTGTTAGTAGATCCAATTTCATCTCTGCCATTGGCAGATTCAGCAGCCTTATATCTAGCTATTGATTGTGATAATTTTATTAAGAGCACAGTTCTCTGGTGACACTTGTTGGTTACATATCCTGGAAAAGAAATTGAAAATTGATTGTTTCCTAAGAAGCATTGTATGCTTTCCTCTGCTGTGCTGAGTGGACATGAGAAAATGCCAGAAGAAAAGGGAGGGAGAAAAGCACCCCGTGTTCGCAGAAAGTCTTGGGGAGGTGTCAGGACCACCTGTACAAGTGGTTAAGTGCCACTGAACTGGGTCTGTTTGGCTTTTAGGCAGATTGTGTGGTTGGGTGTGAGGTGCGTGATCGTGCTGCAAACACAGCAGTGGTTGCACGGCGGTGGTTCCACGGCAGTGGTTCCATGGCGGTGGTTCCACGGCGATTGGTTCCACGGCAGGTGGTTACATGGCGGTTGGTTACACAGCAGTTGGTTACACGGCAGTGGTTACACGGCAGGTGGTTACACGGCGGTGGTTACA
>NW_008236217.1:10128588-10128857 GCF_000691975.1 Corvus brachyrhynchos | reverse complement strand
GCTGAGTGGTACGCTGCTGTTGTTACACGGCAGTTGGTTACACGGCGGTGGTTCCACGGCGATTGGTTCCATGGCGGTTGGTTCCACGGCGGTGGTTCCATGGCAGTGGTTACACGGCAGTGGTTACATGGTGGTGGTTACATGACAGTTGGTTCCACGGCAGTGGTTCCACAGCAGTTGGTTCCATGGCAGTTGGTTACACGGCAGTGGTTACACGGCAGTCGTTACACGGCAGTGGTTCCACGGCGGTGGTTCCACGGCGGTGGCTC
>NW_008236217.1:10105382-10128431 GCF_000691975.1 Corvus brachyrhynchos | reverse complement strand
CTCGGTCTCCTTGTGTGAAGTGCAGCTCTCCACCAGAGGCTGAGTTACACGTGACTCTCACTGAAGGGCTGTTACCAGGAGAGGAGGAGACCTTGTACCTTGTTTGTAATGTGTTTGCTGCTTGATGCTTGGAGAACTGCGAGTATGTTGAGCCGAATGAGACATTGAGGGTTACTTTGCCTACTGCCTTGTAGCTGTTAACCCAGAATAAAGTTCCTGTTTAATTCTTAAAAATTGACTTGAGGGAAATTCTGGGAAGCTTTTCCATTGTGAAAAATCCCAGCTATTTTAGTACTTTTGAAATTCTGGCCTCTTTAAGGAGAATATGCATTCATATAGGCTGCAAAGTAAGATGTTGCCTAAAATGCGTGTAATGAAAGACCAACAGGGTTACATCAAGAATTTGAAAATTAATCTTAGTTGCACTGCAGGTATGAAAATCTTGAAAGATTTAAGAAATTTTTTGTGGGTTTTTTTTTGAAGCAGACAAGAATTAAAGATTTCAGTAAATAGAATTAAAAAGGAGTTGGTTTGAAACAATCTGTTAGAACACGTAACTGTTAAAACTGATAATTTAGATCAAATTCCAAATTCTGGGGTATTAAGTTTCATTAGGCTTGCCGTGTTCTTTTTTTGGTTGGAAGTGTATAGCAGCAGAAGGTGAAAGCCATCTGTTTTCATTTTCACCTAACTGTGGGGCAGCATAATTTTCTCTGCAGAGAGGACAGTTAGCTGCATGACTTCTGGCAGCCACATAATTTGGAAAAAAACATGGTTTTTTTGGTTTCTGTGATAAAAGCTCTGAGATAGGAGAGGTAAAATCTTAATCTATTCTGAAAGATGATTATTTATGGCTAGCAATTTCAATTGATACAATTTTTACAAAACAAAATGCAAGCAACAATGTTGCATGAAAGAACTGCCAAGTAACTGTTTTTCGTTTGACAGTACTTAACAACCGTCATTCCTTATGAGAAGAAAAATGGACCCCCATCTGTTGAAGATCTTCAAACATTAACCAAAAGTGAGCATATGAAATTCCACTGATCCTTTCCTCCTTTTTGTATTTTTCCTCAGTTTTGTATTTCCAGTTGCTCAAAGCCAATGAATCCATCCAGTTCTCTCTTCCCCCTTATCCCATGGCATGTATGTAAAAGTGCATGATTTTAACCATACATTTTGGCCAGCTTGTGTTCTGAGCCTTCATGGTAGGTTTGTTTCCTAGCTGTTCTCTGAAACCCTGAAGGCCAGAAACTAGCATGTATCAGGAAGTAAATGTTCTCACATTTTGATGTTGGCTGCATAGCATACAGTTTGGTCTTACAGTGCCTGATATATCCTTATTTGTTTACATTTGCTGTGCTTTATTGAGGTTATTGTAATGACTTTGACAAAATGGAGTGGATGTCAAGATACTTAGGACTAGTTCCATAATGATTGCACTTGACTGCCTTTAAAATAGCCTGTTTCTCTCTGTGGTTTTCGTGGAGGGGTTTTGTTCTTCATAAATTTTGATAAGTAGGAATTCCAAACCAAACAGAGTTTTGTCAATGCTTTGACTTCCCCATTCTTCACACCTTTTTTAGCCCAGATCCTCAAAATTATTTGAAGTTGTAAGTCCTCTAGTTGTTTGATTTCATTGGGATTTTTTAATTCTAATTTGCAAGAAATCGAAGTTGTATTTTTAAAAAAATTACTTAAGGTGATTTAATGTAACAGAGCATCTCTAGGAGTCAATAGTATCTCCTTCATTGGATGTTTATAGGAACAGTTTGAAAATAGATGGTAGAATGTGTTTGATCAGGTCTCAGTGGAGAATCTCACTATGTCTTAAGGTGATTTTCAGCAACAGTTCTGTGGTTCCACAGGTGGCTGAGGGGTGGTAAATTGGTTGGCTCATTGGTTGTTTCCTGGAAAGAGAAAATAAATATTATATAAATTCAAGAGTAAATTAAATGTTTAAGTAGGAATTAAAGTTCCCTTTATTTTTCTACAGCCTTAGGTGTTAATTCATATTTACTTTATGACAAAGAATTTCTCATTTTATGTTTATTCTTGCAAAGAAATTTTTTCCTCTTGCCATATTTAAATTTCACTTGACACTTTTAAGCATGGGTAAAAGCCTTTTAAAAACATTTTGTGTTGTTTGATGGTTTATTAACAAAATGTCTGACACAAATGCATTGTAAAGAGTATTAACAGTATTGATTTTTGTGGGCTGGTTGGAACTTGACCCTCTGACTCAGTTGCAGACTTGTGACGCCCTGTCTCTGCTGTTGATAAGGCAGACAGTGAAGCAGGTGTTTAGGGTTGCCCAGTTGGTTTCTCTTTCAAAGCTGTGATTTACTCCATAGTTATGAACGCTAATGTCTTACTTCAACATGAAACTAGAAATAAAACACTTGTTATAATTTGAGTTTAGAGTCTCATATGAGGAATTTGGAGTTTATTAAATACTGCTTTTCAGTATAATTTTGTATTTTTGATTCTGTCCATCATGTCCTGAGTGCTTTATAAGGAACAGTCATCATTTTTCTTCATGTAGTGATAGACAGGCTTATATGTGTCCAGTCAAGCTTGTCCATGTGTTTTCCTTCTTCAGAAATCAGAAAGATGGACAAGATCTATCCATATATGTCACAAAAATGGCATTTTTGCATTATTCTAAGTTAATGCCAAATTCAGTCATGTATTCAAGATTTTTCTAAGCTACAACAGATAACATTCACCATTTCAGGGAGGAAAATAAGCACCACTGATATTTCCATAGAATCATTCACAGCATTATCCCATTATTTGAGGTAATGATCAAAGATAGTTAAGAAATGCAGCATACTTTTCTGGCCTGAGATTTCCAGCCCATCAATATTTGTTAGCATACTTTAGTTTTGGATGTTGTGACTTTCTTTAGGTGAGAATTTTTATAGGGAGGAGGAGCTTCTTCTTGTTGTTGCTGTTGTTATGACTGATGGCATTTTACTGTAATAATTAACCACATGAAATGGGACTCTTGCATCCATGAACTGTGGAGCTGGGTGAGAATTACACAAGTGAAAGGTGGAGGGGATGTGACGTGTCTTGTATCTTCCCATATTTCAGTTAAGAGATTTCTTTCATCTGGTAGTAATATCTCTATGAGTACTTGGAAATGCTCCATGCTATTTCTTTTAAGTATTGTGTTTAATTTATGACTAAATATCTGATTTATTTTTTTCATACTTTAGTTCTTCATGCCATGAAAGAGGATAGCGAGAAAGTGCCAAGCTTGTTAACAGACTATATTTTAAAGGGTGAGTATGATTCTTAGCAGGGTTTTTATTTGATGCTAAATTAATACATATATGGTATTAGTACCTAAAAGGTGTTTTTGAAAATAGTGATCCTACAGCATTCATGAATTATGTTGCTTTTCAATCAAACACAGCTCTCATTTATGTTCTATTTTGTCCAAGCTTTCTGAGCGTACAGTTCATAAATAAAACATGTTTGTTTGTGGTAGTAAAATATAACAAACTGCTTAATGGCATCAGCAGGAGCAAAGAAGTCTGGCTTATGAAGTGAAATGGGTATAGTTAAAATCTTCCATTGTACAGTTTTTTAAGTATTGGAACTCAAACTGACCATGGTAATAATGCATTTGCTATGCAGAGTGCTTACAGCTTCATTTCAAGTGTTACCTTCTGATCAATAGTAAAAAGTATTTATTTTACTTATTATACCTTCTTAGGATTTTATTTCGAAAGTTTTTGTGTGAATAATTTATTCTCCAGTCTTACGCATTGATTATGTTAATAGAATGCCAGACATTGAAAAACACTGCTTGCTTTAGCTTTAAGGAGTTGTTCCAGGTAGTTTCCATGTTGTTAGATTATTTTTAAATGTTTTTCGTCTGACTTCATTTTTGCCTAGATCTTGCTAATGCTTATGTTCTTACTTAGTTCTTGGTATATGATACAATTTTCTTAAGTGTTTAAAGTTTAGCAAATGCATCAAACTCCCAAGATCTGAACAAATAGCTGTACAGAAGGATGATGGATGCCTTTTTGTTTGCTGCCAAAATGTTCATGATATGCTGCTTTTCAGATGCTGCAAAAGTTTTTCTCTTCTTTTGGTATCATGCATTACAAGTCTCATCCTTTTTTCAAATACACTATCATTTGACTTAACTCACTCCATATGATTTTTAAAGGGTTTTGTATTTCTTACACAAACTTACAGTCACTCTCGTAATCTCATCTCACAGATATTTGAAAGCACTTCCAGGTTTAAATGATGGGTGACATATAGTGTTCTGTCACTTCAGAAAAGCTGAAAAAAGCCATTTAGTATTCTGGAAGCTCCAACAGACTTCATGTTGAAAGAGACCCGTTTCTAAGTTTTGTGCAGGGTTGAAGAAATGTCACATACAATAAGAATGCAGAGGTCCTTTCAGTTGATTCCTTTGATTTTTCCATTGTTACTCTTTCTAAAAATTCTTCCTAAATTAGACAGATTTGTTTGCTTGTGAGCCATGTAGGAACATGGTCAAGGTTTTATCAGTGGTGATGGTACTAAACTGTAGTTTTGTGAAGCAGAATCTTTGACCCAAGAAGATGAACTGTTGTCAGTAATTAAAACTATTTGCTCTTCTTAATACATCTGGTAGTAAGTGACTGGATTTAACAGTGCTCTTCACAGTGTCTGCTCTTATTTTTAGATGTAGCTATCCAGAAGAACTTGCAGATTACTGGGATATTGAGAAGAAACTGGCATCTTAGGGAAATGGAGAAATTTTCTTTATAAGCAAAGAAAGTTTATAAAAGCAGATTACCTGAATATATGAGAAGATGACCTAGTAAGCTTCAATTGAAGTGCCTTCCTGCCTCTTGCATGCTTGTTACTTAAAAGTCACGAGGGATGTTCTACTAGTTAGATGCAACAATTACAAAAACATCATCCATCGAGTGTCTTGGGTCAAACAGGTCATTATATGCAAACACTGCTGTCTTTAAATTGTGAAACACAAATTGTGGGAACATGAAGAGTAATCACCCACATCACTCATAGTGAAAGGAAAAGGCAATTTCCCCTCAGCTACCACTTCCTTAGTGAACAGAATCAAGCCTTTCTTCATCCTCTGTGGGTTTGTGTGCCCAGTGGCAAGGAGTTGTGAGCACAGAATTCTACTTTTCCTTTCAGTGTAACCTTAACTAAACTTTATATGCTATGCTGACATTATGTTAAATATTTATAACTCAGCTAACAGTGTTAACCTGGTAATGTGGATTTATTCTATGGCACAGGCAAAGTCTTCCAATTGTTTCTGAAGTTGTAACCTATTGCTCTTTTTCTGCTGCTAAAACTTCTGGCCTTAAATTCCAGCAAGGCTTTCATGGCACAAAATACTCCCAGCCATCTGTCTATTGTCTAGACATTATTTTTAAAGTTAGTTAAAAGGAGATTGGTTGAATTCTTTACAACCACTTAGATCAATGTTCAGGTGAGCTTTCATACCTGAAATTCTAACCCAATTCTTAAATTCCAAAATAAAAGGAGTGACCTACTTTTTGAGGATTCTGCTCTCTTCACTGTAAAGATTAAAAATGTCTTGGCAAGGTAAAAATCTTTAAGATTTAGGGTTTGAATTTTTTTTCTGAAAGAAGTTCTGGGCCCAGTGATAATAATCCGTATGGTGTAGTGGTAATTGTATTCATTTTACACTGAATGGATTTTACTGCTTTTTCTTAAGCTTTAATCAGACATGAAATTTTGAAATGTGTGAATTATATCACCAAAGGTACTTGGTTCTGTTAAAATCTGTTAAGTACATGTTCCTTTGAGGATCTTTTTTTTCCAATCTTACAACAAAAAAAAGCAGACAGTAAATGACATGTGACATTAGGATATGTGTAGCTTTATGGGAAATCCAGTTTGGCATCTGACTGCGCTGGTAAAACCTTTTTTCAAACTTTATATTCTGTTTTACAGAGCAGAAAAAGAAACTTACAAACAAGCTCTTAATTATTTTTTAAAGCAGCACTGTCTTGCTATTCTGTGGTATGTAAAAAAGTAGAATATGCAGTCTTATGTGGGTGTTATGACTGTCCACAGAATGTTTAATAGACTTGCCCAGATATGGGTGGGCACTGTTGAAAAGTTGCTTTAATTGTTCAGAAGCAAGAACTGAAGAAAAAATGTCAGGAAAAAGATTATTCCCAAAGTATTGTTGGTACAGTGTAAAGGAACAAATAAAAGAAGAATGCTGTGAACATGGAAAGGTAAATGGAACCATAAGATTGAGCATAAGTGTTGATGTAACAAGAAATCTTACCACATTATTGGTGTTCTGAAGATAGTGAAATAAGTTTATATTTTCTGTGAATTCCAACATGTTTTGTAGAATTCACTATCTTGAATAACTTGAGCTAAATGCCAAAATAATTCTGAAATTTGGATCATGTGGGAAGACACACGCAGACTCCTCTGTGTTGTCTAATACTCACTATCTTCATTTCATAATGAATGAGTAAAGTTGTTTGGACAAGAGCAGGAACTTGAAGGACAGTTCTGCAGCCAGATCTGCTATTGACCTTCTGTGTTACTATGGATCATTCTTGCACTTTATTTTTCATAACCAGCTAATCTTTCTGAAATGCTGGAAGTAGAAATCCTCAAAACCTGGTGTGGGCAAATCCAGTGTAATAAAGATATTAAAAAGAACAACTCAGTGCATTTCATGTTAGGGGAAAAAACCACTCTATATGCATTTCTCAATAGGATTATGAGTTTTGAAAATATTTCTGGTGCTTGCTTTCTTTAAAGCATCTTCTTTCCCCAATTTCTACTGCCCCTTGTGTCCCCCCAAATGTTAAAAATACCATCATTTTCCTTGTCATGCTTAAGTCCCTCTTTCCAGGGGTGTTCAGCTTTCCCCTTGATCTTTTCTGTAAGAAGTATCTCCTCAAAGGTAAGTATCCCAAAGCCAGACTAAGTACAAACCCTGTTAGGAGTGGTACAGTGTAGCAGCTTACCTTCTCTTGTTCATGTTGCTCTTACTGCAGCCTAATTATTTTCAAGGGGATATTTTTCCTTTTGTGAGGTTCTGTTTGTTTTTACTTTTCAGTGAACATTTCTATCCTGAACTTAACAATAATGAAAGGGAATTAGTGATTTGCTTTGCAAGTGAACTGTAGTTCTTCTCCCACTAGCATATAATTTACATTATATTTTATAGATTTAGACCTTAAAATGGATGGTAACATGAAATTGATCAGCATTTGCAATTGTGCTTAGTTTTTTCTGGATGTATTTTAATATATCAATATTGTTATTACATTTTATCACTAGGAGTCATGAAGGAGAAACTGGGATTTGAAACAGGGTAGGGGAATGAATTACTGACAGGGAAAGAAATACCAAACCAAGACTGAAATTCTTTACCTTAGCAAGCACGCTTCTGGACTGAAGCTGGCAGCTTCGTAAGGTCACAGTATTTAAATGCTGTTTGTGCTCATCTTTCTATTGACCTTTTTTGATGGTTGAACAAATACAATGTGCTTTGAAAACACTGTGCTTATGTCCATTGAAAGACCTAAATAAACCAAGTTTCTTGTGCACAAGTTAGGCTGTAAAGCAGATGGAGATACTTGTGTCATGCCTTGTAGCTGCATTGGTTTTAGGTGTTGCAACAGTAATAGGTACCATATCCTTTAATGAAAGTGTGTTTGTATGGACTGCACATTGAATTTTTACTTTCTTTTTAAAGAAGCTTTCAGTCTTTCTTGTTGCATGTATAATGTAATGACTTTCTTCATTATGATTAATTTGCCGAGTACAATAATGCAGGTAGTATATTTTACAAATTATAAAAATTAGTATTTATATTTATAGTATTATATATATTATATATAGTGTAGTTGCACCTGTAATCTTTGCAGTATGGCAAGTTTAGGTTGCGTTCTGAAGAAAATCCCTCTGTGCAATTGTTTTTGTCTTCAATCTCACAAATAATAATTGCCAATTTCAACCCCACAAGACAGAAACAAGTATTGTGGGAGTAACAGAAATACTGTAGGGAGCAGCATCTAGGTAGGAGAAGGACTGAAACTGCTGTTTGTATTGAGCTGACAGCTGTTGCCTTGAAAAGCCAACATCTGCTTGGGTCTGATGTATTCACCTACTTGAATGCACATGCAGGGGCTCCAGTCTGTTTGGAGCCATGAGAACTTGGGAGTGCCTGCTGGGATGGAGTTCACAGCAGGTTTAAAGTAGAAGCTGAGGACAGCATTGTGGGAAGGGGAATCATCTTGTTTTATTGCTATATGGGTAGTGAAGAATATCTGACAAAATCTGCTGGAAGCAAGAGTTCCTTAATTTAGCTACTTCCGGAACAAATCGGTGATATATATGAAATGTTAACCGGTGTATACACAGAATTAAGGTGTTAGGGTAGGTTGTCTGGTATCACGTCTAGACATGTTATTTCAAGATTAGTACTTTTGTACTTCCAGTTTTTACAAAATGTGAAGATTTAGCTTCATGTACAAGGACAATTTTTACCTAACTGTTGTATAAAATATATAAGTATGTACTTACAGCTGAAATGATTGCCTTTGAAATCAGATGTGTTATTACTGTAAACTGTTATAAGATGTATTTACTGCTAAGCTGTATTGTTTTCCAGTTGTCCTCAAACAGTAATTGTGACAGAGTGCTAAAAATAATACGCTATACATTACTAGTTAGTAAAATGCCTGAAATGTCTAGTATTGTTTTCTTCTTTTTTTCTGAATGTAGATGTCATGGAAGCAGAATAATTGTCCATCTTTCACCTTGCTATTTCATAACTGATCTTTCAAGTAAAAACTTAAAATATTTTTTTTTGTTTTAACGAAGCAAGAATTTGCACCTTGTTCTATTTAAATTATGCAAATATTTCAGATAATGAGAACATTTTATTTTCTTGCCTTTGAAGTTTTTGTTTAATTGTTACACCTGACTTCTTTATTTGCTTTTGTGTTGTGCTAGCATTGGTTTGAAAGCTGGATTGCTCTGAGGTTTGTGTCTTATACTGAAACAGGAATGAGAAACACATGAAGGACATGTCTTATCTTCCCACTGTGTGATTCTAGTACACGCACCAGAATTAGAAAGTAGAGTTAGAATCTCAAATTGTCAGTGCATATTTTTAAAATATAACTGCATGCGTCACCTGTTATTTAATATTTTGTTTTCAGATATAACACTTTAAAAAGCACTATTTAAGACATGACCTTTAGTTAACTCATTTCTGGATAATATTAGTTAAAGATAGTGGGTTGTGTCACTTCCTTAACTTTTGAGAGAGGCTGAAAACTTAGCTGCCAGTTTCAGTTGATTACTAGATTTTACTGTGTTACTAATAGGGTAGAATCCAATATTTAAGTATTTTAGTATATACATTACATTTTTATGCAGACCAGCTCCACTGATATTTATCTATGTGTATTTGTGGTTTTTTGCAGTTCTGTGTCCTACATGAAGAGGGCTGCCTTTCAGAATTAGCCATGCTCCTTTCTGTGATGAGAAGCTTTCCTTGGATACAACTCATATTATTTTTTCATTTGGCTCTATACCTAAAGCAGTATTCATTTACCTCCTCTGTGTGTGTGGATTTTCTGATTATACAGTAAGTCAACTGGGCATGACAACTCATCCAGTTTAACTTAATAGTGCAATGAACTGGAGCAGGGAACAAACATTGTACAGTTTTACTTGCATTGTTCTGACTTTTTAAAGTCTATTTTTACATTGTATAGCATGTAGTAAATCCTCCTGCACATTTTGTTGTTGGAAGGAAAAGTAAACTTTGAATAGTGTAAATAAAATAAGCCTCATTTTAAGGAATCAGTATTTAAAAGCATCCTTAGTTCCTAAACAAAGTTTAAAAAACAATCTTAGTCAGACTTGGAATTTAAGATTCAAGTGAGTTCTCCAGGACACTCCAGGAAGGTGATTCTGAAAGTCAGAAATCAACACTGCTTTGTAAATGGTAGCCTTGAACTATACAAGATTTGTTCATAGATGAACAAATCCAGATTTCCTGGTTTGACATAAGTAATTGCGTGTTACTTGTTCTTGGTATTAACACAAACATCTGACTTATGTAGTATTTCATGTTTGGTTTTATTTTAGTTATTAATGTTCATGTGGCTTAGATATTCTCCCGTATTGCTGCTATAATTTTACTGGTTTTAAAAAGTGTTTGATCTTAATGAAAATGCTTCGATATATAAACATTTTAAAAGGCAGTATCTTTTTAAAAATACATGTACAGTTTGAAAAACTTGCACCTGACTTCCAAGCTAGTATTATATTGAGATGTTTGGTTTTGCGTATCTCTGGATTTTACTACAAATCTCTCTTGTAAATTGTATGCACTGTCTCCTCTGTGATGATGGACCTGCATTGAAACAGATGAGAATGTATTTTACAAATCCTGTAAAAGAAACGTACCCCATAATCTCAACTTTAAATACTTGTCACAAGTAATTTTGCCAGTCTAAAAGATGAGATTTAAATGTAAGGAGTACTAATTTAAAAAAACAAACAAAAAAAAACCCAACCACTTTTTTCTAGTTTGAGTTCTTATTGTTTCTTCATCCAGATACATATACTGAATATCTGAAGGCATTGGAATATAAGGTTCTAAAGAGACAAACGTGTTTTCTTCAGTTTTTTCCATCTAAAGTCTTCAGGGGTTCTGTTAAAGAATACCTGAATACCTTGCGTCATCCTTCATGTTCAGCTTTATCGTCATCACCAAATACGATTTTGATCAGTAAAACAACATGGTTTGAAAATAGTTCTCATAGTGCATTTTTTTTGTTCTAAAGGCCTCAATATTTTTGTCTTTTGTGCCTTTTTCAGCTTAAAATTCTTTTTCTCCTCCCTCTCCCCCACTTGACCACCAATGGATACTTGCCAGCCTGCTCAGGAATAAATAGATCCTCTCCCTAAGTGTGTCATATATGAAGAAGTTTTTTTGTTGCTTTATTTTAATTCATTTGTGGTTTCTCTAAAAAGAAGGCTGCCATTTATTTCTGTAGCTGGTGTGTTATACATTCATTATGGCATGCTTTTTGTATAGAAATTCTTGATGTTGACTGTTGATACCTGGAAATAGGCAAAGGGGATGACCCTGCTTTATTTTAAAAAAGGTGCATATGTGAAACCCACCATGTCTCTGTGTGAGATTATTCAGAGGTGCTTCAATCTCCTGATGAGGCTTGAAGTGACAAGATGGAACAAAATAAACAACAATTAAGAGAAGAAAAAAAAAAAAGGACAACAACAGAAAAACTTCTGTCAAAGTTTGTGTTACTTGTAACAAATCTTGTATGACATAAAGTCACAAACTACTAAAAGTAATGAAACTGGAAATAAAGACCAGAAACAGCTTTAGTGACTTAAGCATCTGCTTGGGAATTTCATGCCTCTCATCAGACTAAACAAGATTTCAGTATGAAAAGTACCTGTTTACCTTGTATGCATAAACAACAGCTGCCAAATGTGGCAAGTATTATATGTATACCTATATATGTACATTTAAAAAAATAGATCTCAAAACATTTGAATAAAAAGAACCATGCAAATCTGCTTTTCTGCTGAGTTCTATGTACTTTGTAGTCTCTACTATGCATCCTTTTCTTCCTGATCCATTATTGAATCTTGCATTCTTTCAGGGAGATGGATTTCATTCTTCTTTTTAGTTTTAGCATGTGACAGTTGTAAATGGCCACCCAAAAACAGCTGACAGATACCTGAGCAGAGATTTTGTGAAAATCAGTTCTAATTTTGATATGAAGAGCGCTGGAAGCAAAGTTGCCCTAAAGTCATTGAGTTTTAAGGTACTTAATTTATTTGTACCACTTGCTTTACTTCTTTGTCTGCTTTTATCTAACCCTTTTTCTGTGTTTCAGCTCTTTTGTTTGAAGTTTATTTGCTTCATGGATAGGGTAGAATTTTGAGTCAGGGGCTATCTGGCCAGGATGTCAGAGGTAGTCAAGAGTCCTAAAATTGTGTGGTTTTGGTTAAGGGAAAAAACTTGAAAACAACATTGGTGCCCTTCTGGTGATAGATGTAGCTGGACTCTCAGCTGGTGTAAGAAATTGATGAAGAAGAACATCTGCTGTTGACTGTGCCAGGTAATCGTAGCCTTTAACTTGGATTAGTACCATAGCTGTTCACATTGTTGCTTCCAGAGTGGACTACCCTGGCATTCTTTGTGCATGCTTTTCACCTGGAAGCTGTAGCTAGGCCAGAAATGGCACCCTGCGTGCTTGGCAACAGTGTTGATAATCAAGTGTATATCTGCGCAGCACCTTTCACAGCAGCCTCCTTCTCATTTCCAAAGGGACAGTTTGTGGTCTGGGTTTCAACTTGTGAAGCTGTAGATGGTGCAGAGCCTGTGCAGCAGGAGGCCTGCTTCTCTGGCTCTGGCAGCCACAGGCAGTGGACAGCAGCAGCCTCACTGGCAAAGCTTTCTAGCAGAGTGCTCCTGGCTCTGATGGATCCAAACCGGAACATACTGACTCCTTGTGTCATTCTGCAGTGTATCTTTGTTTCAGGCAATGGTGGAACTATTATTTGATTCAGATATTAATCCTGATTTTTAAAACTTATGAACCTCCCAAGTTAAAAAACCTCAAAAAAACTATCATCCGGTAGAATACGAAATCTCAAAACAAAATGGGTCTTAAGTCGCATTTTGTGAATTTAGTGTTCTGCTTTTCTTGTGGGCAGAGAAGTCTTTATTCTAACCCTGAACAGAAACAATCTGATTGTAATACAGGCAATCTACCTGTTGTAATGCAAAGACAATACAATTTATTTTCAAGGTGTCTGCAATTTTGCAGGTAGCAGTGTGCTTGGAGCATTTAATAGGGCCCATGTAATGATGGAGATGTGCTAGTTACCTTCCTTGCAAAGTTTCTGACACCTGAGGAACCAGAAGGAACATGTTTAAGCAGTTTGTCCTGACTGGTGAAATTAGATGTCTTGTTCCCTTGCCCACATTCTTTTGACCAGGACCTACCTCAGGAATTCTGGCTGTTTTGTTTGAATGTCTTGATCAGCAATGGCTGTCTGGATTAGCTGATCACTGTTCTGTCCTAACAATAATGAAACTGTATGAACTGAGAGATATAGTTACTGAACTTTGTGCTGCAATTTTTTTCCTTTTTTTTCTTCATCGTGTAGAAAAGTTGGATACCAGGGTCACCATCCTAGAGCACATTACAGAGGATTGTGTCCAGACAGTTCTGGAGTATCTCCAGTCAGGGAGACTCCACAACCTCTCTGGTCAGTCTATTCCAGTGTGTGGTCACCTGCCCAGTAAAGAAGTTCTTCCTCATGTTCAGGTGGAACTTCCTGTGCATCAGTTTCTGCCCATTGCCTCCTGTCCTATTGCTGGGCACCACTGAGCACAGCCTGGCTCCATCCTCTTGGCACCTCCCTTCAGATACTCACAGACATTGATGAGGTCCCCTCTCAGTGTCTCTTCCTGAGGCTGAACAGGCCCAGCTCCCTCAGCCTTTCCTCATAAGAGAGATGCTCCAGTCCCTTAATCATCTTTGTTACCCTCCACTGGAGCTGCTCCAGGAGCTCCACGTCTCTCTTGTCCTGAGGAGCCCAGAGCTGGACACAGCACTCCAGATGTGCCTCACCAGGGCTGAGTAGAGGGGCAGGATCACCTCCCCTGACCTGCTGCCACTGCACCCCAGGATTCCATTGGCCTTCTTGGCCACAAGGGCTCACTGCTGGCTCATGGACAGCTTGTTGTCCACCAGAACCCCCAGGTCCCTCTCTACAGAGCTGCTTTCCTGCAGGTCAGCCCCCAGCCTGTGCTGGTGCCTGGGGTTGTTCCTACCCAGGTGCAGAACCCTGCATTTCCTTTTGTGGAATTTCAGAAGGTTCCTCCCTGTCCCTCTCTCCAGCCTGTCGAGGTCCTTCTGAAGGGCTGCACAGCCTCTGGGGCATTGGCCACTCCTCCCAGCTTTGTGTCATCAGTGAACTTGCTGAGGAGGCATCTGCTCCTTCATCCAGGTCATTGATGAACAAGTTAAACAATACTGGACCCACTACTGTCAACCTGCAAGTTCTCACGTGTGTTCCCAGATGCCTCGGTCTCACAGCCACCTTACAGAAAACTTTCTCCTGCCAAAGACTAGAACTGGGGATAAGATGTGAGAAACAGAATCTCAGAAAGTAACAATCAACTGGTCATTCACTATAGTTCATTTGTGTCACGCACCTCCCCAAACACACACCCTTAGACTCAGTGTTAGGAACAGTGCTATTGTATTGAGTTTGGATACAATCTTAGCAGAGGGTTCACCTTATTCGAGGCACTTGGTAGCTTTTCCAAATGAGTACACCAGCGCAGTTGGCATCAGAAACAGGGACAGCCTTTTACTTATGTCCGTTCTGGAACTGGCACTCTGAAATGGTGAAGGTTAGAACTGGGCTAGGGTTAGCATCCGTTCTGGAGTTAGACCACAGAATGCTGCAATACCTCTCTAAGTAAAAAGGTGGCATGAGCCCATTGTCACCTGGTCCTCATTTTCTGCTTTGGAGAGTAATTTGTAATGGAATCTCTGTAGTGGCTCATGGCTTTCTAAGATCTGAATATTGCAGGTTACAGACGACTGGCTTGCTTTCTGTGGCATTTAAGAGTAATGCAGGTTAGTAGGAGTTCTCTCTAAAACGACACCCTTAAAGGACTTTTCTCTCAGGCAAGTGTCAGTCTGAAAAGCATGTGCCTGCCACAGGATGGCAGCAATCCGTCACCACTGAAGCATCTCTCAGTTCGAGTGTTGCATTGCAAGATGAAGCCCAAAGATAAGCTATTCACACACGATCACTTTGTGAAGATGATATGACAAGCACAGGAAAGCCTTTGTGTACACGTACTCGTTATTAATTAAAGCCATGGTTTACAACGTTTGTTACAATGTGATAATTTGCTTAGCTACAAAAGCTGGCCCTGGGGATGAGCTCTGAATATTTTCTCATATAGCAGTTGGTATGGGAGTTCATTCTGTGGAGGGTTAAATACTGAGGGTAAGGTAAGTAATCTCTTTTTAATGCTCCCCAATGAGCACATATTTCCTACCAAAATCTATGGGGTTTTCACGTTTAGGCCTGTGTTTCCACTTCCTAAGGCCATCTAAACAATACATCGCTGCAGTGTGATGTCCATCTGCAATACACCTTCTGTTTCCCTGGAAGTCAGGGCCTGTTTGAAGACATTCAGTGCCTGGAGCCAGTCATTACTATTTTCATGTGTATGTACAACTACTTGCAGCGAGTTTGCTGTCATCTCTTCTGAAACTATAAATTAATTTTAACATTCAGGCCTCCGTAAGTCACTTGTAGTGGTCCCTGGTTGGTTCTGTGGTCAGTGACCTGCCCCAGTACTGACTGGTAAAAGCAAGGCTTTGTGAAAGCTTAGGGGGGTTTATAACCATTACTGTGTAAAGGATCTTGTGAAATTAAATTATTCTTTGAAGGATGTACTTCGTGAAAGCTGAGCCTTTCTATTAGAGAATACGGTTTTAAACATCAAAAAGTGCAGGGGCAAAGCAGGATTTGTAGCCAGCAAGCTCTCTGCCCTGGCAGACAGTAAGTCATGATGCCTCCAGCCAGGGATCTGCATGTCCCTGTTCAGCACCACAGGAAGTGCAAGGCCTGTCTCTCTCACCTCCAAGCCCAGTAATGACTGCAAACATGAGCCATGCTAATCCTAATGGTGCTCCTGCAGAGATGTATCAGCTGCTCACAGAACCAGAGCTACCCACTGCCTAGAGAGTACTGAGGACTAGAAACTCCTCCAGCAGGGCGTAAAGACAGGGATGAGCCAGTCAGCATGGTGGCTGATGTGAAAGGGCGGGTGAGGAAGGCAAGTGACAGAGAGAAAGCCCTGGAATTCAGGGGACCAGACTCGGGCTCCTTCAGGCAGCTTGAGGTGGGGTGCTCAGCTTCGCCATGACAGAGGTAGCAAAGTAAAAGTGTAAAATGAAAGCAAATCTTAGCTTCACAGTGAGCAACAAGAGAGTGCTATAAATGTTGACTGTCTTGCTAAAGTAATAATTTCATATGACTCAGTACAGAGAGCCTGCTACCAGAGAAGGCATGTGACTTTCTCAAAGCTGTTAATAGCACTGACAGGTAGACTTTCCTGGCTGCTTCTGCTAGTCCACATAGCAATGCATCAATTGCTGTTCCAGAGCAATCCAACAAAAACATGCTTGGTTTTGTCCATTCTTTTCCCTGCACAGATGATGGAAAGTGCCACGAGTGTCTTTGCCTAGCTGTTTGATGTCATGTCCCTTTGGAGACAGAGAAGTCATTTTCAGGGATTTGAAGGAAAGTATCCTGAGACAGTATAATACTGGGATGACACATTTTTATATCACCGGAGTCAATAATCTGAGGCTGTGCCAGGAATAGTACTGAGAGAGGAAAGACTTGTGCTCCTCTTTACCGCAGAACCCTTTTTCCCATGGTGTGGGAGACATACTCCTTCCAGTGTTGGCTGCATGTAATGGGGGTAGATTGGGGCACACCTGCATCTACAGTGAGAGAAATCATACTCTTCAGTGATGGGTGTGAGGGTGCTTAGAGTCAGAAAACAAAAGAACATGTGAAAAGCCCTGAGGGAGGTAGAAAAGGCACAGCTGAGATTTACCATCACTGAAGGCATCAGACCATAGGTGGGATCAAGGATCTATTTAACAAAGCATACCTCCTTATCCCTGAGATTCTAGCAGGTATGCATAAGGAAAGGGAACAATTGAGCTATTGGCAAGATCTGTATGATCTCACATGGCACACTGATTTAGGTTCTAGATTTAAAGATTTAGAAGGATAATTCTGAATTAGGTGTGTTTAGTCAGAGCTCTCCACTTGTTTTTCTTGCAGGGCCAATGCAGGCTCCTGACCTGTGTACCTCATCATGAGGATGGCATCAAGAAGCATCTGAAAGGTGATTTCCTTCTGCTGTTCACACAGGTCAGAAGGTTTTTGTTCTTGACTAACAGCTGATTGCAGTCTTTGTATTCATCTATTCTCAGTCTTCTGCTGCCATCAGTTTTCATTCCCAGAAATCCCAAGCAGGATGGAAAATCCAGGATTTCTGCAGAGAACCATCTTGGCTGCCATGCTGTCAATTACTTCCCTGGGTGTTTTGCTGTGGGGAAAGAAGGAACCTCATGGAGAATGGAGACACAACCTTGCATCTGTGACCAGTTGCTATTGTTTTTTGGGGTTGCCTCTGTAAGTTGAAATTACACAGATGTCTTTCAGTCTGACTTCATCTTACTCCAAGTGGAAGTGAACATTCAGTAATAGTACTGCCACAGTATGGATAGCTCTACCAACTCGTCTTTCCAGTCAGGATGCTAGAGAATCAGTTTTTGTAGCCTTGTAAAGAAAACCCTCAATAGCCTAGAGCTTTACAATTCTACTCCTTGAGAGATACCATGTAGTTGAAAGCATTATGAGAAAGCAAATATCTCTGACCTAGTATCAGAAAAGAACCTTAAAACTCACCACAGGTGCAAGCAAGGCTCAGATCACTCACCTGATGTGTGGCCAAGCTCTGAGACTGACAGGGACTTTCAGGTTTGCCTGGGCAAATAAAATGTCCTTTGTGAAAAGCCTTGGCACCCTAATGGTACAAAATGCCATTCGAATTTTGTTCTTTATTTTTCCAGTTTGCATTGGTGAAGTGACCTGAGAACTGAGAGTGTTGTGAAAGCTCACTTCTTGTGTGTCTGTGCACAGTGATGGTCTCTGTTTTCCCTCAGCAGATACAGCCGTGGCTAACCTGCTCGAAGGATTATGAGCAAAAGTGGGCAATGTGATGAAGTGCCCAACTCCTTGGCCATGTCAAGCTGTGGTTTGGATGTAACTCTTCACCTCTTCCAACCTTGCTTGGTAGCATGTGCTCTTGCCCAAGTAAGCAGCCCATTTATTTATACACCAGGCAAACAGCCCTGTAAAGCTGATACTGCTTCTTTTGAAGTGCTGAAGAACTTTGCCATTCATTTACAAGATCAGAGAGACTGTAATTTTCAGACAAGCCAATCTGAAATCCCTACTGGAGTTGTTCCTGTTTCTTCTCTAAGAAGTCATCTGCTTCCATCCTTTCCCTAAATTCATCTCAGAGCAGAGTCCCTGCAAAGAGCACTGTTTTAAAACTTTGCAGGGAAAGAAGAGACAGTGTTTTCTCTTCTGTGGGTCTTATGTTGTGCTGAGTCTATTCCTCTTGTAGAAATGCTGCATTCATTCACATGGAAAAGCTGTTTGTAGCACCATATGGTTCTTCAGTTAAGTTACTGGTATCTATTACCCTTTTTGTCAACCTTTTGATTTTAAGTTGCAGTGTCAATACCATTTTGTTAAGGAGATCAACTTAGAAATGTGAAATGCTTGGAAGTTTACCAAAAACCAAAACTTTTTGTCTTTACGTATGTCTTGCATCAATGTTTCCCACTAAGAAGGCTAACATCTACAGCCTGTCTGTGTACCACCTTGGCCTCTTGAGGACTGCTGAGGTGATGGTATCTCTGTCTTCTGTAAGACTGTTGATCCCAACCTTGTGGTGAAGACACAGATAACCACTATTGCCCTCTTTTAATGTCCTTTTAAGGAAGAGGCTAGGAAACTTTATTAGTAATTCTCACTTGGCATTATCATAGGCTGAGAAAGCTTTACCTGAAACCTCTTGTAATCCTTACATCTGAAACTACTTCTCTGTTGCAGGTGGTTGGGACTGGCACATTGCTTCAAATTTGCAGGGAGGAGCAGGCTGATAGAGTGATGGCACACCTGCTTTTTCTTTAGGAAATGCTGCTGGAAAGCAGTCAGCTTCAAATAAACCCAGTGAATTGAGAGAATCTACATTCTGATTTTGTACAGGTCCTGTGTTTTGGATGAGAAAGAAAATAAATGAGCACTTGAGCTCCATTAAATCCTTGTAGAAGGAACTGTAAAGGGAATCAGCCTTTCTCTACACAAAAGCTCAGGAAGAGAGAGTGGGGTGGGCAGTGGTGATGAGAGGAGAGATGGCTGAAGTGCTGCAACAGAAACAGGCATCTTCCTGTGCCCTTGTCATCCCAGCACCCCCATTCTTTGGCAAATATGTGTGACTGCTTGCAGGCTTTATCCATCTTCAAGGTGGAACATGGGGCTCTTGCACTGGGAGTTCTGGAGGCACGAGCTGTTCCTCGCAGGTGCTGGGGCTGAAGCACGGCTGGTGCTGGTGATGGGGCTCAGGTGTTAGAAAGTCAGTGGAGCAGCAGTGCTGCCTCTCCTGCTTTGCCCCGAGGTGCCCTGTTTTGGAATCATCAGCTGATTGTGTTTCACGTGTAGGGTAACCTTTAATGTATCTGTCATGTTTCTAAAATATTCTTAGTGAAGCCAAAGCCCTGAAGACAGAGATCTTTGGCATTACAAAATATACAGTGTTTCTGACATTTTTCACTTTCTTTCACCTGTGTTGTTGCAAATGAGCAGGAGTCTTGTCTTTAGTAAATAAAAGCTTAAAGGAGTCAGAATTTCTTCTGTAAAATCCCACTGCTTGTATGGATGTGCAGCTCCTTCCTCTCTAATACAGTGAGTATGTACAATGTGGTTATAAAATATTGTCTATACACAGTTTATTGGCAGAAGGCTGTCTGCTATAAAATGCCAAATTAAATTCTGAGCCAGAATGGAGTCCATTCACACAGCACTTGTATTCTCTGGCACAATGATGTTTCTGTTAAAACTGTTCATGTGAGGAAATAATGTCTGTGATAAAACTCACGGGTTTTACCATATGCCCCAGATATCTGGGATTTATATAGAATTCCTTTGGCAGTCCCACAAAAGAGCCACTAGGCACATAGTGGCAATCCAAACCTCAGTTTGCTTTTCTAGAAATTGTACTCCTGACTTCTTCCCCAAGTTTGGAAGAAAAACTGAAGTAGTTTGTCCAAAAAATAATGGTCCCACTAACTTTCCAGAGTGTAGATGCTAGTCTTAGAATCATATATCCCATTCAACAAGGCAGCAAAGGACCTTTACCACTGTGTAAGTATAAATACATTGTTTGGGTATTTTTCATATATTTTTGATGTATGGAGAAGTACCAGCCTGAAGTAAACTAAATCATATAAGGGGAAGGAGATTTCTGGTTTCCTCTTTGTTGGGAACTCAGACATAAAGACTCATGGGTACTGATATTTTAATGCATGGATCCATACAGGCCAGTATATGAGAAGATATAAAAGCAACAGTACACAGGAAGTAAGGAAAAGTGTCTTGTTGTCCATAAAACTTTATAGTCTTGAGTTGATTGTGTATTGTGATATAGATTGCAAGTGATTCTCTAAATGCTTGTACTGTTTTCAAGTAACCTCCTAGTAGGTTAGATGCTTTCCAAGCTCTAATCTTGTTTGTGTGAATGATATTCTCTGTATTCTGGAAATGTCCATTATACCTGTGAGTCCATGAGATGTTCAGAAGCATGAGCTAGGTATCAGAAGAAAAACATTTTTCCTTTTCAGCATCCTGGGAGGAGGCATTCTTTCTGATTTTCAACAGAAACTTACAAGAAGTCCATAAAGGGTAAGAGCAGAAGAAACCAGCATGCTTAGGACTCCTCTGATGCAGCAGTTTCCTAGACTGGTCATTGTTAGGAGCCACTCCTATTTTCCGCTCCCACACTTGCTGGAATGCAAATATTAAACATTTCATACGAGTCTGTGTGATATAGTTTATAATAGCAGCTGGCACCTGGAAACATTTAATTGGATTCAACTGACAGAAGAATAACAGCAGGTTAAGATTATTTATATTTGCAGTGATTTCTTCCTCCTGTGGTGTATTCTCTTAATCCAGGATAAAATTCTAATTGTGGTTAAGCCCTTGGAAAGCTCATCACTTTGAATGGAAGCTTTAGGAAGACAACATACCTGAGGTTTGGGTGGGAAGTTTCAGGGTGTGAACCTTATTACCCTGTAAGTTCTGGATGTTTTATGCAAGGCAAACACAAGTAAGAGTAATGGGGAGAAACCTCACAGGCTCTGTCCTGAGACATGGTGGGGAAGGCAAGGCAATGAAAGCACAGTGCCCTAGGTTTTGTTCTATTTGATACTGCCTGTGCACAATCTCGTATGAACACATTAAGATAAAGGTCTGTGTTGTTTTGCCAGTTTGGATGTTGCTGCTGAGCATGCTCAGGGTCATCAAAAGTGATCAAAAAGCATCATCCAAAAGGAAACCCACACTTTTTAAAAAGTGTTCAGAATCAATGTGTGCATAATTTGACACAGGGCAAGAACAGATGGAGTTAAGCAGGAAGTTTGCTTTGTTCTATAATTTTATATGATGAACAAAACTTTGCTGAAGCCAATGCAGCTCTGTCCAGCCACTGCCTGATCTGTGTAACCTGTAGGCCCACAGATACAGTTTTGCTACTGCAATAGCTATTGCACATATGTGTATATATGTACACACACAGGCTATGTGCTGACATTGCGGTACTGAGGTATGCCAGGCTTGCTTTGCCTCAGATTGCCTTAGCCTGCCTGGAACTTTTTAGCTGGCTTAGCTGTAGCAGCAGTTTATTTTAATTATCAGGTGACTATTTCCTTATTTGGCCATGGGATGTAAACACAATTTTTGTACAGACAAGAATAGCGAGTAGTTATTTTGTGTATAGTGAAATATGTATTCCATCATCTTAATATTGCGATGTAAAAGAAAAAAGGCCTGGCCTGGCAATTGAGGGCTGCCTGTGGCAACACAGGGTGCAGAGGAGAGGAATGCAGACATGAAGAGGATGAGAGAAGAGGGCATGGAAATGTCAGCTGAGAGCTATGGACAGCTCAGCAGTAAACCTTGGAAACAGGCAAAACTGGCTTATAGGTGGCCGAGGAAACAGATAAGAAGCATACAACATGTGTAAGATATTTTCTAGACAGGTCGTTCAGACATAATGTGGAGTACCATACCAAATAAAAATAACAAGGTGTAAAGTAATAAAGAAAATGTACCGAAAGAAGCCCGGAGTGGACATTAGAAAGAGAGGGAAGAAATCAGCAGTTTCAACATCATGCTTGGGTACTGCCATTGTGTTCCTTCCAGAAAAAAAATAGGAATATGATGCTCCCTGTAACCATTTCCTCCCCTGACTGAAGCCAACTGCATGAAGACTCAAGAGAAAGTGTGGAAGGGTGAGTATAACACCAGGGAGAATTGTAGGTGGTAGGAAGTATGTGTTGGATAGCTATTGAGACTTTTTCCCATGTTAGTGTTCTTTCTTTATTTTCTTTTCTCATAAATGAAATACACTTTGAAATGCTTTTTCTTCCCTTTTTTCTTTCCCTGTCTAATTCCCTAATTTGCTGAATTTGCAATAGCTTGCTTAGTGTCTAGAATGCAACTTTTAAGTTTCTCCTGACATTAAAGTCCTGCTGATACATGAAATTCTGGCGGTTTTGTTCTGCCTTTTCTGCAGGGAGTGATTTCTTCACTTGAGTCAAAGTGACAGGTCATTCAGTGCACCTGCCTCTTTCAGTGTATTTACAGTTTGGTAAGCAATAAAATCCCAATACATTCTGCCTTTTTGAACAAACACCTAAGAAATTAAGGATCAGTTTTCATGTTTCAAAACGTACCATTTTGAGATTGAAGGCATATGATATGATGCAAGCCCATATTTAGGGAAACTTTATGCTCTAGCTGGGCTCACTTCCGAACTGAAGCAGTGAAGCACTGCTGCAACACAGAGAGTAAAAGCACCCCAGTGACAGAACACCAGCCAGCCACTCTTTTGAAGTAGGTTTGTTTAAACCTGCTACTCTAATGAGCTCACCAAGGATGACTGGAAGGCTTTTAAAGCCCAAAAGCCAAGTTTTACTGTAGCAGTCATATTCTTTCAATTAATAAAAAGTCAGTGCAACTCTTAAAGACAGGTTAGAAATAAAAGAGCTCGAATCTTGTATCCCTTTGTGCCACAGAGAGGCTCCTGCCTTTCAG
>NW_008236217.1:10102951-10105151 GCF_000691975.1 Corvus brachyrhynchos | reverse complement strand
CACTCTACCAGTGGTTGCCAAGAGTGCCCCCCCTCTTCTTAGGAAACTCCCTATCATCTCAGGAGCTAGACTTCCCACTCGTCACTGAGATCTCTCACAAACTGATTCAGCTGCCCAAAAGGTTTTAATTTCCTTTATTGTCACCTAACCAACTCAGTGTGAGTTCAGCTCAGAGCAGGGAGGTCAAATAATACAAAGCCTCAGCCACCTAATCTGCACAGTTTCCATTCTCCTCAATCATCTTTCAACATAAAAGTAGCAGATATCTGAAGTGGCAAGATAGCCTGTCTTCATATTAGCATCAATCTAAACAGTGTTCCTTGAGAAACAGTTAATTTCAAACTGTATATTGCAGTGATAAGCACTGACCAAGCAGTATTTTCTGTCAGGTAGTTTTCTAGATCTGTCACAAGCTACAGAACACAACTCCTCAGAGAAACATTAGCATTCAGGATTGATGAGAACAAGAATAATGTATGAAGCTGAATAGGCTAAAGGCCATTGAAATCATGGCAGAAGTATGGCTTTTACAATATATTCATTATATAATGTAGCCATTTTCTTAACTGAGTTTGGCAAATAACCCAACACAGGCAAAGAAATGTGGTTTAGACATTTAACTAGAGAATGCATAGAGTGCAATTGTTTTCATGCTAAAATGTCACAGCAAGGGAACTCTCCAGGGTTAAACAGGCATGTTTTGAAATATAAGTGGTCAAGCATATTTCACATTATGATCACTCTTCAGTTTAAGTATTTCAGATGTGGTATGGTGCTACAAAATTGAACTTTGGCAACAAAAGAGCAGATTCAGATCTGGTTCTTACAGGTAGGCTATTCCAAGTGGCTTGCAGCAGGCACAGACATTCCCATTTGTCCATCAACACATTTTAAGCATTACTGATCTAATCTCAGGATTTTTTTTCCTTTTCATTCAATGTGTGTTAGAAAAGAATATGTGCAAATACTTTCAACAAGTGTATTTTATTGGAACCAGGGAAAAAAAAAGATGATCTGAATTTGGAAAAATCTTCTGTCACTGATACAAAATGCATTTTCTGGCTACCTCAGTGAAATCCATAGGCATAACTCATCATTGTGTGATTGTTTATTGCAAGACTAAGTGATGTCTTGTTGGATATCAACAGTTTTTTCATTTTGTAGTGAATATTCTAATTCAAAAATGTGAAGCAAAAATGAAAATAATTTATCAGAAAGAACCTGTGTAGAGATGTTCCTACTAATACACCATTGGATTTGCCTCGAAATCCCTCAATTATATTTCTGTAAAATCTCAGAAGATTTTATGCCTTACAGAGACAAAACTGTATTTTTATTCCACACAACCAATTTTCTATCTGCTTATGGATTATTTTAAACCATCCCTTCTGAATAATTTTCCTTTTGCCTCCTCCTTCAGCGGTCCTTTCCCTTAACCCTTATATGACAGGTATCGTGCAAAAATAGTGCTGTGAGAACATACAACAGCTTTCTGACAAAATCATTCCTTTGGCAACTGCCCGAATCTCTGTGCTCCTCAGGGAAAACAGGTGCTTGTTGGAAACGTTCATCATATGTTTTTTGTCACACACAAATTTTAATTTTTAGGATTTTTCTGGTTTTCTGTATTGGAAACAGTACACTGGATTCTAATGTACCTAGACTGAGCATCTCAGGCTGGTTAGTGCTGCTGTGATACTTGCCTTCTTGTACTGGTATATATGTCACTTTGAAAACATTTAGAGAGGCAAATAGGGAGGATTAAAAGGCTGTTGCACATTTTAGCAGCCCAAATAGGAGGTACTGCTGGCTTGTATCTGCTCTAAATTGGCTTTGCCTGCTACCTCAGAGACCCCTGGTTGGTTTGGTATGTTCGTAAAATGGGCTTTATTGCCCTGTTGTGTCCTAATCTGGTCGTTTCCTCACTTGCTTTAGTCAGGTGCCCTGAGGTATCAGTGATTTCAGGGGGTTTCCTCACTCATTATCCTGCCGGGCGCAGCTGCCCAAGCCCTCAGGTGCAGCCCCGAGCGGTGATTCCAGGGCGGCCATGGGATGCAGCTGGCAGGGGCTGTGCAGGGCTCGCTCCGGCCCCATGGGGTCGGCAGTGTGGTCCCCCCGAAGGTCTGTGGGGCGCAGCTCGCAGCAGGACTGAAGCGTCCGTGTGGCTGCTCCCAGCAGGGCTCGCTGCGCTCGCCCCCCG
>NW_008236217.1:10078788-10102936 GCF_000691975.1 Corvus brachyrhynchos | reverse complement strand
GCCCGGGTGGTGCGGTGGCCCTGCTGTTCCTGGGGCGGGTCGCCGTGGGGAAGGCACGGCTGGGCTTGGGGCGAGCAGAGGGAGCAGAGGAGGGGCCGCCGCGTCCAAGGCGCGTTTGCTTTTTTGTGTCCCTTCCGCGGACCCAGCCTGCAGTTCCTATGGATTTACGAAAAGGCTGGTTTAGGTCCTTTCATATACAAGTCCATTTTTTTCCCATGCCTTCCCACAGTCACAGCTATGTCAAACAGAGTAATTCCTCTGTACCATCACACCGTTTTAGTTTCCTTGCCCTTTTCTAGAACGGCCCATAGCAGATGCTGCTTTAATCCTTTCAAAGCACTTTGTGAAGATAGTGAAGGCACTCGGGGATAATCTCTGTGAAGCCACTAAATTGGTCATCACCGAAGCACTGAGAGACGTGAAACTAGGCTCCAGTAATCTGCAGAGGGAGCTTTTCTCTCGTTTGGAAGCACGGTGACATGCAGACCCACCGAATAAACCACAGCAGTTTGCAAAGCCTCTGTTCTTCCCTGGAGGATGCCACCAGAGGGAGGAAGGAGAAAACTGCGAGCAGGTTAAGGTATTAATCACTCAGTGTAATGTGTGAAGACCGGGGTGGGGGGAAAACAATCATCAAAAAGGATGCTTAACCATGGAGAGGAGTTTACTCAGATTTATTTTTTTCCTTAAATACCAAAAAAGTGGGGTTTTTTCCCCCTCTTTCTTCCTTCTCACTATTATTACAAGGGATAAGGCTTGGCAGAAGACTTTGTCATTGAAATGTAAAGTTGATATAGCCACGGACCTGTGGTATTTCTATGAAGCCAGAAGAAACTCACAGCTGGGAAAACTCAAAATTCAGGTTCAGGATATCAAGGCAAATAATATAATTTGCCTTTTATTGTGGCAAAAAGGAAATAATTATCATGGTTACTTATTACCATTTAAAGTGCTTGTGCCAAAAGAGGTCACATTTATGTAAATCATACTATTTCCTTGCATTAAAAACCCTCTCTGCTGGTTGTCCCTCTCCCTATTTAATCAAAGTAGAGAGCACTAGCATTAGTGTGACAAGAGATGCCAAACTCAGAAGTCTGGGCCTGTGTCAAATGCCATGGAAGAACTGCTTGTGCACAAAGGGAAGTGCTCAGCAAGCATGCTGTGCCACCTCAGCACTGCCTGTGGTGTAGCAGATCAATGCACCCTATGCTTGCCATGAGGGTGGATTCCTGCAAGGTGGGAAACAACACCCTGTTCCAGGACACCGGGTCCTGGCTGCGCAGCAGGAGAGACCTGCGGAGTGTGAGATGTGCCTCACTGCTGGGGGAAACTCTTGGGGAGCTCTTCTCTTTCCTCTCACTAAGCTGAGGAATCTTGCCCAGAGGCCTTGGATTTGTCCCACAAATGGGCTGTTGGGTGGCTGTTTCATTTCCAGCGAGAGTAGAGGGAGCATGGACCAAGTTTCTGCCCAATGTAAAATGTTATCCTTTTGTGCATCTTTCTCTTGGTAGTTGATAAAACACCCTCCAATGAAGACATGAGCATTCATGGACAGAGATTTTGTGATGGATTCTCCTCTGAGGACCTCTTCTCTGACCCAAGGTCCTTGTCCTGAAAGTAGGTGACTTTGCTGTGCTTTGTTGTGGGCCTTCTTGAGCATTGTGAATGTCCCAGGGCACTGCCTTCAGCAAGAACTCTCTCCCTGCCCTCCATCTGAACAGCCATCTGACCACTCACAGGTGGATAACTAGCCAGAAGTGGCTGCTGCAGCTCATTGCTGAAAATGTGTGATTGTGCACATTCCCCATGAAAGCTGATGCACGTTCACAGCTTTGCTGGGGGCCCAGGGTACTTAAATGGCTGCAGCGAGCAGCACCACAGCAGAGAAAAGGCCACTTGTGCCGGGCACGCCAGACAGCCTTGTGAGGGATGTGTGCATGGTCAAGAGATGCCTGAAGCTAGGTGGGATGGGAACATTGGAGCCAACCTGGAACTGTTGCAGAAGCACAGCAGTGAAGGCCTTTGGCCTCAAGAGCAGTGCTAGGGCCATTTTTAATCACTGAGCTGGTAAGCCCCTGGTCACTCTGTCACAGTCTGCTGAGCAGTGAGCTTTAGGAGGCTTGTCAGGGTTCAACTCCAGCTGTCTATTGATAGGTCTCTCAAAGAGTCAGAAGATGAGCTGTGGCAAGTGGCTGGGAAAATTAGACCACTTAGCTGCAGAAATGTGATCTATAGGAACTGCCAGACCCATCCTACAGACTTTAGGTTGGAGAAAGAGCAGCAGTTCAGTGCCTGGTACAAGAGCAAGATGGCTAGGGACAAGTCAAACCTGCAACCCTTGCAAGGCATTTCACTGAACCAAGTGTTTGGGTCATTGTCCTCAGCTTTAGCAGGAAGGTGAGAGGCTCCTCTCTTTCATCACAGCATGTCTGTGTCTCCCTCCTCATGGTAATGGATTGCTCTGCCCTTTAATTCTTGTCACATTGCCATTATTCTCCTCTTGTGTGGTGACACTTCCATAACAAACACAGGGAAAGCTTGATGGGAGCAGTCAGTCTGCCCCAGGAAGGACAAAGACAGCCTGTGGACAGAGGAGATCCATAGTGAGGTGCTCTATTGCCTTCAGCTGGATGCCACCACTGGGCCCAGTTTGCTGCCCAGGGTGAGAAGGGACAAGCCAGTGCAAGACGGGCATGGTGGTTTCAGTGCAATGAGAATGTGCTGCTCACCAGGAAAATTTTGCTGCTCCAGATGAATTAATTCAGACTCACATATTTTAGTTATGACTACAATCATTGATACCTCAGAAAAATTAAAAATACTCCTGACTGACTCAAGTCCGTGCACTTCAACAAGACAAGGTCTCATTTTTCAACAGTACAGGAAAAATCCCACATCATACTTCCAGCTTACTCCAAGATTGGAGGGTGCTTAGCAGTCTAAAAATATGATCCAGAGTACTTACATTTTTTTTCAACCTGTATTGGAAATTACCTTCCCTTCTTCTTAAATTAACAGCTAACTTGCTGGCAAAGTGACTTCATAGATGATTTTTTCTGCTATGTTGAAGTCACGTTCTCAGCTAGTGACACCTCCCTGGTTTTTTTTCACTGTGCCTTTTTTTTTTTTTTTTTAATTTGTGTGAGATTTTTCCTGAATTTCATTTGAACCAAAATACAAGTCATCTTCAGTGAAGAAAAAAGATGAAAGTACAGCTATTTAAGCAGCATATCAGTATGGTGTGGGTGTGCCTGTGAGCCTGTAGGTTATGTGGTATTACCTTATTTTAAAGGAAGTTGTCTTTTGTCATATCCACACTCTTCATTAAAGATTTTTGCACACAGCAGTAATGAGGATACAAAGAAATCTGCTGTCTTTTGCTGACCACGGGTTCACAGGCTGCATTAATAGATAGGATTAGTGAAGAAGAATAGGTCAGAAGGCTGCAAAGCTCCTGTCCCTTGAGATTTCCTTCTTTAGATCATTAGTCTTATTGAGAGCTCCCCTGAATACAGTGAGCAGAAACTGAGGAAAAGGCTGGAACCATTTCGTTCACCAGGACGTGCTGGGGAAGGGCAATTTCTGGGTCATAAGCTCCACTGAAAATGTCTGTCCAGTTTTCTGCACAGGCACCCTGGAGGAACAACAACATCAGTTTTCTGACCAGAGAGGCAGCTGTAACAGAGCAAGGAGAGACTATCATAGGTTTCTACCTGTTGGCTTTAGGTAGGTATTTGGCTTGGATGTGAAAGAGAGCTCTTAAATAGACATTATCAAGTTCAAAGTGATTCATTTGGATTTCATCCCTAATGGAACAGGATGGTAGAAAATGTAATTTTTTTTCAACAATTGCAAGATCAGAGAGGTACAGATTGTTTTTTATAAAAAGAGATTTATATTTAATGCAGAAATCTGGAGGAAAAATAAATAGTCAAGCCTGTAAACTTTCAACTAACGTTAATTAAGCTTAATATGTAGGAAGATTTTAAAAGTACCTTATCAGAAGTATGTGATAATTCTGTGTCTGCTTGTGTTTTAGTACCACTGAATAAATATTCTCTGATTTTCAGAGTTGTGGCTGTTGACTGTCAGTTGGCATCCTACAATTATCTTCTGCAGAGAAACAAAATATGGTTTTGTGGTTCTTAACTTTAATTTTTTGTATTGTTCTTGCTTTAAATGTTGGATGCACATAGAAATTGACTTCTTCAAACAGGATCTATGAAAGATCTAGGTACTGGAACCTTATCCTGTGTTAGCAGTCACAATACCAAGTGTTTCTTTTAGTTCTGCTGGAAGACAGCTATTGTAAGTGTATTACAGGGATTTGAAAATGGCACTCTGTATGAATGCACTCTGATACCACTGTAATTTTGTTTTCTTTGTTTAAATATTATCTATTTTGGGCAGGCTTATTTTGGGCACACAATACAAGGGAAAATTTATGAAATTTCAAAGAGTGCAAGCATGTAAGTGCAAGTAATAAAAAATTTCAACCACAGAACCTTACAGGAAAATAGAAGAAAATTTAAGTTTTATTGAATCAGTTCTTCTAAACAGCATGTAAAAAAAAGGTTTCTGTTTATAAATGATTGGTCTAACAGATTTTTTTCTTATTCTAAGCTTATTACATATTTCAATTAACTTATTAGCCTTCAGCTTACACTTGACAAAGGTCTGTGTAAGTTAAAATGTAAACTGCTAAGTATACTAATATGTTTACCTGAGACTTTCTTATTTTTATCTATAGGAACTAGGGAAAGTTGTGCTTAGAACAAAACCAGAGATTCTAGTAGAAATACATATGGCTTCTGTCTTAGGAGAGTTGATTAGGAGAGTGGTTGTAAGCTAAATCAGAGGTATTCCAATTTATCCCCAATCTGTTCACATCTGCGTATCCCCTCATGAATGGCTGGGAAATGTCTGCACCATCAGCTAAAGAATTAATCAGTTGCACTTAAGACTAGAAAGAAGATCTCAGGTCAGCAAGGCCAGTCCCCTGCTGAGACAGAGTATAATCTCATTTACACAGCTATCATGCTCTCTCATATAACTGGCTAGGCGGCTTTTTGGTGTTATCACTCTTCCAATTGAAAGCATGTTCCCGATTTTGTTTCTCTGTTGGATAGGAGCCTTCACCTAAGTTTTTAGCTAAAGTGCTCACAACAACTTTACACACTTTTTGGTGACCCCTGTTAATTGAAATAATTTTTTTGCCGGCAAATGACATTCTATGGCCAATCTATGTTCCTGAAGGAACAATCATACCTTGAGGTCAACCTCTGTATTCCTATATTAAGCAATTGAGGGAATTCTATTTTGTTGGTTGGTTGACTGGGGGGCAGGGGGTAATTATAATTTATTTATCTCCTGTCATAATACCTTCCCCCTGTCATTCCAGCAGCCTTATAGCCAGGACTGAATACAGCATCCAAGCAAGGTCTTGCCATCACTATTCACATTCATATTTACACTCTACCGACTCTACTGATCCCTCTCAGTGTTGCCTCTGCATCACACTGGTAGTTCAAACTTCTTCCATCGTCAGCCAACAGAGATGTTCTCCTCTGCTGCTTCCTGATACTGGCCTCACATCTTCTAGCAAATATTTAGGTGCCTGAGTCTTTAGGCTATTGGGGTTTGATTTCTCCAGGTCCTTCAGCCAAGCTTACAGGTGCTTTGCATGTCATAAATGCTGTTCTTGAAACTTACCTCCAGATTCAAAACCCAAGTTGCATTTTTTGCAGAGTATGTACAACCAGCAGTAACACTACTTCAAGTGCAGTGTAGATCTGGTTAAAATTGATGGATGTAGTATACCTTTTGGAAATGAAACTTTTGAAAAAATCTGTTAGTCATACAGAAATCAGAAAAGTCCTAATTTCTTTTCTCCTCAAAGGTCTACTGTTGCACTTCTGCAAGCACCAGCCATAGCAATTTATAGTTATTAGTTTTATGTACACCAATAACTCGTTCTATCCAGGGAGCTGTGATGTGGCAGAACAAGGACTCTGTCATACAGATACCCTCTTGCCCCTCTGGCAGAGAAAAAAGGCCAGTCCATGCAGTAGCTTCCTGTACCTCTGTTGCTTTTGGGGGTCTGACAAGACAATCTACATTTGTAGAAGTCTATTGATACTTCCTTACACAAAGCCCCAAAGATGTTCATATTTGATACTCTTGGGGTTTTGATGCCTTGAAAAATGTCTTCAGTGATTACACTTCTGTAGTTACTGATTTCTTCTCTTTTGAATATGCATATGTCAGTGCAGCTTCTTGCAAATTCTGACGTACTTTTCCAAAACCAAAGAGATGTATGTGATTGGTGTTAGCATTTATCCAGAAGACAGGGTTCCTCTGAATATCCTCACCTTCACGGGATAAAGTCCTAAAAACCTACCTATCTTTGGCCAAGTCTTCCCAGAGTCACACATCTTGACAGAGGACATGTGTATCCAAGAACCATGGTCTAACGCCCTTTGCTGAGATAAGGCATTTGTGTGTCCCCTTCTGGAAATTCTCATAGGTCATAGGCAGCACAGCTGTCATTTGTGACAGACAGGACACTGATGTACGTGTTGCACGTGGAACAGCAGCCAGGCAGTTTTGGATCCAGCTGAGGGGTCCTCAGCACCCTGCATGGCAGCCTGAGCACAGTGGTGTCGCACACTGACATCATGAGAAAACCAACATGAAGTGCGTGGTGCGTTTTGCAAATGCTGACGGGTGTTGAGATCACTGAAGCGCTTCTTGATACCCAAGTCACTGTTCCATTGTTCTCCTTGCTAATGTTTGGGTCAGGGGACCAGCAAAGTGGGGAGAAAGTGCAATGCCCATCCAACAGCAGTGATCCTGTCTTAGAGGGACTCTCTGCAAGTGATAGCAACCACTGTGTTTCCATGCACTAGGCCAACTGTGTCAGCATCCTCTTTCTGAAGGCAGCACTCTGCTCCCATCCTTCCCTTCAATGACCTCAAAACTGTCTCAAACAAGTGAAAGCTTGTCCTGCTGCTAGGATTACATCTGACCCCTTTTTGCCTATGCCCTGAGTGGTGTGGTACAATGGAAAATCTTTGTACAGTTTAAATTATGAGGTGCAATTTAAAAGCACTGCCCACTGCTGCTGGCTGCTAGACATCGGGAAAAAATATAAAGCATTTTTTTCTTCATAGTTATTAACTGGAATTCTTAAGCTGGTTTTTTTCCTGCATTTATACACAATTTGTTCTCTGTTCGTTTCCCTTAGTTTCACATTTAACTGGGGCTGTTAGAGTAAATATGAAGCATAAAAGGAAATTTTAATTCAGTAGGAGAGAGTACTTGTTGGAGAACAAATTCTGACTTTTTGTGAGTGCTTCTATCTGAAAGGCATACTGAGAGCATTACCAATTCCACCAGAAAACTGGAACAGACCACAAGATCCAAATGTGCCTTTAAAAGACACATGTTTCTGAATGGTAATAGTAAACTGTTACTTGACAAGTGACAAAATGAGTGTTATTTTGGGATTTTGTTTGACAGATAAATCTGAGAAGGTGGGAAAGGAAACAAGCTATTCACAGAGCATTCATCCACAAAATTGCATTTATTGAACAAATAATCTCTCCATGCTTTGTCAAGACTAAAACAAGATGACTCTTCTCCTTCCCGTCAGAACTGGCAATATGCCCTGGACAGGATATTGTGTGTGTATAATTGGCAGCAAAGACTGAAAACAGAGCAGGGTCATTTCACAGTTGCAATAGTTAATGACAGCTTCGCAAATTCTCTGGATTTTATCAGTGTTTTAATTAAAGTTTTTTAGGTGGAAAATGTTTTGCAGCAAACCTCTTCTGATAGGCATTTATGCTTGTGTATATGTAGTTGCATAAGTTACTGATTTCATTCATGCCTGCTCTGTATTAAGATGCCCAATCCAATTTCTCTCCTAGAGAAAGGTTATTTGCTGAGGGAAGAGCCTAGTTTGTCTTGTAACACTGAGCCTCACTTTTTGCTCTCATTTCTTGAATTCTTCCACTTAAGGCTTCATATCTATTTTAAACTGCATATGGCTGAGTTGTAACACCCATTTTCCTATTTCAGTGCTGCCAGCTTTTACAAGACTGTGCAACTATGTCTAATAAGAGCAAGTCTAAGTAGAAAGCATAATAACTTATTTTGGCTGGGCACAGGTTAAGTCATTGTCCTGGTTTGAGACCAGTTGGGAGGAACATCCAAAATGAACATCCTCTGATAGAAGGCAGGTTACAGCCATCCCTCCCCCACCAGGTTTGGAAAGAATTTTCCTTGGGGGAAAGTGAAAAAACCCCTATTTATTTAACAAGTAAAGTGCACACAGGCACAGGGAAAAAAAAAAGAATAATGCTAAATAATAAAACCTCTCACTGTGGAGAGAACCTGAATAAAATTCAAAGTCCTTGTGGATGTGGCTCTCTCCTCTCCTGAGCTGGGGTTCGGCATGGGCCCCCCCAGGCCACAGTGTAGGGTGTCCCCATGATGCTCTGGTGTTGCTGAACAGTCCAGATGAGAAGAAGAAGAAGCCAAAGTCCCAGGGCTCCATATTTTAGCTAGCGAACAAGAAACTAGATAAAAAGCAGAAGGAATGTAACTTCCCTGCTGCAGAAGCAGAGCAGCTGGGCAGGAGAAGCCAGCGAGCTTATCTCTGTTTTGAACACAGGGCCAAAAGAATTCCACTGGCTGTCCCCTCTCTCCCTTAGCTAGCTTTAAAGGCACAGAACTCATGTCTGGCATAGGGCAGATGACAGGCAATACAGTGTCATACAGTCACCCCAGGACAGTCATCAGCTGGAAATGTGGATGACCAGCTCAGAACTATCAATTCACTTGTGCCTAATTTAGTACTCCAGAAATGATGTTAACAATGAAACTGCATGCAGCCTCAGGTGCATATTGCTTGTTCAAAGACCATCTCAGGTACATGAGAGAAAAATAGGACATGTCTGAATGCACAGGCTTGAGTGATTTGACAGAAATCTTTGTAAAATTATAATGTACCTTTTTGATATTCTTAAACTATCTCAGTGTTCTCATTTGTTTTCAGCAGAGAGATTTTCAGCCTCTTTACTCACTCCTTCTGGCTACTTTTCTGGTGTTTTCTTCGCACGGGCTGGTGGGCATCACACTGACACAGGAGCTTGTGAATAGGGTTTCAGTTCCTGACTTTCACCAGCTTGCTTGCCAGCCCTTCTGTACTTCCCAAGAAATCACAGATAACAGCACCAGCCTCTCTTGTGGAGTGCTTTTGACATCTGTGGATTAAAATGCTCTCTTAGGGAGTGTTATTCCAGGAGAAGGATTACTACTGAATTATATAGAGGCAATACAATATTTTTAATATTGCTGTCCGTCCTATTCCTCCCACCTCACAATGTTTGCAAAACTACTTCAGCATTGGCATATTATCTGTATATTTTGCCACTTCAGAAGATCCAGCATCTCTGATGAATAATTCCCGTCAGACTGTGCTTATGGGAAAAATGTGGTGATCCCTCTCTGAACTTTATGCTGGGAGGGAGTGCTCAGTTTCTACCTAGCTGCTATTTTTTCCTCTCTCACCACATTTTGACCTCAGCTGAAATCTGTCTTTTTCATCAGAATTACCTTAGTATGCTGGGTTTGGATTTTGGGGTTGGTTTGGGTTTTTTTCCGCTTACTCTTATGAATGAATATTGGTGGCAGCTGGCAAAAGATGGAACAAGTTTCCCCTGCTGTTTGTTTTATATCTTCTGTCTTATTGAGATGACACCTGGCAACATGGAGGCACTTCAAAGTTCAGAGGTTTCTTTCTGGACTCCTGATCTACCTCTGATGTCCCCTGAGGCACACACCACCTGCAGTGCAGCTGGGGAGATCTCTGTGCTCACTGGGAGTGTCAGAGCTATCGCTGTGCTTGCGTTGCATTTTCAACCTTCCTCCCTGTTATGCTGTCAGGGCTGGAGGGAGGAAGGGAGAGAGTTTGTTTGGTTTGAGGTGTTCTTTCAGTTGGGGTGATTTTCTGTTTTGGGGTGATTTGTTTGGGGTTTTTTAAGTCAGTCAGTCAGTACAGGCAGCAACCCAGACTAGCACATGTATCTGATGGCACAGAGATCCAGTGTCCCATAGTCACTACTCTAGTTGACAGCACTTTTATGTGACCACTGGTTTTGTTACTGAGTGGTTTACTAAGATTTGATTTTCTTCAGTTTCTTCTTTTTCTAAAATCAGAATTAATATGGTCTACTACCAAGACAGACCATTTTAGGAACTGGATATGCCAGTGCAGGTTCTCCACTGCTTTGCTTAAAAGGACTGTGCCTAATGGCAGAAATCATACTCACTCTGTAACCTTATCCTCATGCTTTCCTCATCTCCAACCTCAATTTGTCAATGTACTTCCAAAAAATTATCACAAGTTCTGTGTCTCTCTCACCTACATCTAAAATGGGCAGTGTTGTTTAAAGTGACGTTTTGCTCAGTTTCTTCCCTAATACACTTTAACTGAAAACTCCCTTACTCTCCAGGCTAGGGGAAATCTGCTCTGTATATTCCTGGGAAGGGCAGGTGTCTGACACTGTGGGGATAGCCCTCCTATCCATTACACTCCATTGGCAAAATTTTGCTACTTACAAAGGAGGTGCCATTTTAGTTGGTCTGCCATTTTAGCTTGTCTGCCATTTTAGCACTATGTCTTCATAGGGACAGGGAAAAATACTTCATACCTACTGCCTTGATAACTATTTTACCTTACAGAGGGTAGAACCAACGTGCACAAACAACACAACTCCCATGTTTGCATTGCAGGCTATCCTCATGCACTCCCAAAGCCTTCCTCCCCCAGTGCCCTGCTCTGCCTATTTATAATACCCAGACTCAAACAAAAGTCAGAAAATCCCTGACTTAAAGTGAATGCAGTTGTTCAAAACAGGACTTGATTAAGAAACATTGTCACCTAGTGGCCAGAACAAGATATATTTATTATTGCTGATCTTACAACAAGGTATATATAGAAGGCATGCGTGTCTCAGTGTATCATTGCACCAGTGGCTATTTCTGGTCAATACCATATGCTGACATTTCAGCTCTTCCCAGCTCAAATGCTCTTCAGAAAACCATGTGCATTTACTAAACAAGCCAGAGCAGCAGCAGCTTGGCAATGCTGCAAAGAGAAACTATTAAAAGGAAATTGCTCCACAGAAGAAGCAGTTCATAGTGCCATACAGAGACCATCCCATCAACCACCTCCCTCCCACTCCAAAGTACTCAGAGCTACTCACCGTGAGGTACCTGCCCAATCTTTTTCTTTACAGAACAAGTGCCTTGCTCTTTGGCATTTCAGCTCCTGATGCTCCCACATGGCCTGGAGATTGAGAGGCAATTTCCTCCCTTCCCTTCCTAGCCACAGCAGCCTGGCAGGGAAGCACCAGGTTCTTGACATATGAAGTGGTGCTTCCTGAAGGAAGGCAGCTGCCCCCCTTGCTAGAACATTAAACCTATCAGCTATCTTTCATCTCACAGACTCCTTTGAATACCCAGAGACACTGTGCAGTGCCATCATGTCACATCCCTCTTTATTGTCTGTGTTCATCTATTGCTAGGTCAATATACACCAGCCTTACTCTGGGCTATCTACAGCTTGTGCCTGGGTAGAGGGCTGTGGGTCAGCCCTTTTCTCCCTCACCTGGTAATGTCGTACCCTGGCATAAGCCACCAGGTGTTGCATTCTTTGTCCTGTTGTAGGCAGAAGACACTCAAAAGAGGTCATGTCTTGCTCTACCTTGCCGAGGTGAAGTGAGGCCACCAAAGTCAAAAGTGGCAGAGCTGGTTTGTGGGATAGAAGCTGGAGCCAGCAGGGAGCCAGGTGCTGCCTGACCTGCTGCTCAGCCCTCCACCCCCTTAACTGGCTAAGCCACATTTTCAACACTGAACCTGATATTTATTAATAAACTTTCTGTTAAAAGTCATTCATCTCTGCACATCTACATAATTTCAAAAAGTGGGATGCAAGCTACCAGGGTCTTGCACTGATGGGCAGAGCAATAGCTCTGGAAACTCTAGGTCTATCCAACAGTGTCTGACTTTCACCATCTTTACAGTAATTTCCCTTGAAGTGTTTTCCTCACATACTTAGACACATACGAGTCAGGCATCTCTATTCCTGGAGAGTAAGAGAGAATGCAACTTTCTGTAAAAATAAATAAAAAGAGACTTTGAAGTTCTATTCCAAACATTCTTTTCATATGGATTACCATGTGCGTTACTGAAAAATATTTCCATCTAGGACAGACTTTGCTGCAATGTGACCTCCACTGTTCTAAGAGAAGAAACCTAGCTGTATTATGTGCACTTCTCTAGAGAGGACTGATAAAACAGCTCCCTGGCTAAGTGCATGAACTTTCTGTGTCCATTATTGTATATGAGGTACCTAAACAGCTTGTCCATAGTCTCTGCTCCACTCTGCCAGTCTTTCTTCCTTCCTGTTTTTCCCAGGTGTAGCACTTCATGAGTTTCATCTATCCACTTACGGAAAAAAACTTTAGGGAAAAAATCCACTTTAGGCCCTTAAATGGTGCATCTGCAGTAGATGTAGCAGCAGCTCTTTGTGTTTGCTCTGTTTTATTGCTGCATTCAATTGCTCACTTGCTCCTACTTCTGAAATGTACCCAGCTGCTCAAAAAGGTTTCATGCATAGTTTTCTAGTGGATGATCTGGTTTAATACGCTTCTGATGGAACAAAAAGGTATTTTAGAAGAGATGTCATAAATTTACACACTCAACAGCTTCTTTCTTTATTTGCTTTTTGATTTCATAGAATGGACTGAGTTGGAAGAGACCTTAAAGATCATCTAGTTCTACAGATTTAATTTTTTTTCCAGGTTGGTTGTCTTGGTTTGGAAACAGCATTGTGATTTTTGTCCTGTATAAACAAAGACATCTTCTGCAGCCTACCGACTACCTCACATTTAACTTGGCAGTGTCAGATGCCAGTATCTCCGTGTTTGGTTATTCGCGGGGCATCATTGAAATCTTCAATGTCTTCAGAGATGATGGCTTCGTCATCACGTCAATATGGACTTGCCAGGTAAGACTGGATTATACTTAATTAGACAGAAGAGATGCAGCTATTTCTGTGGGTGTGCTGTATATAAATAACCAGACAGGGCCCAAAGAATGAAAGGAGGTAGTCACTAACCTTTCAAAAGGAGAGTGCTCTCTTTTGTTACACCCATAAATCTGTGCATTTGATCAGTGCTTCACCAATTTTCAGTGGCGTTTTTTCCTGTGTATTCACAATAGTTCTTACTAGTTTGGGGTTTTTTACTTCATGTCAGAGCTCACACTCATGTTGGAAAGTCAAGGCATAAGCTGTGCCTGTCTTCAGCTCACCTGAAGCCAACCTGGTTGTTTCTTTAAGCCAAATATTAAAGTGCCAATGTCAACTCCTGCTTGACAAGGCGTGTAGAGCAAAGCCTCCACACAGCACTTGGGCATACCCATACGTTTTAGCATGCAGCTTTTTGCACTAACTCAGTTGTAACTCTTCAGTCACATTCCTAAACGCTTGGTTCATTCATTGACTGTGGTAGAATGAGTGATTTAACTTTATGGCACAGTCATCCCTTATCTTGGAGTCAGCTTTTTGTTGAAGTGCTCGGAAAAAGTTATTATTGTTAATTCTGAAACACATCTATGTGGACAGAATATAAATGCACCCCATGGACAGCTAGGCACAAAGCTGGTTCCGTGGTGCTTTCAGCAACATCTGTGAGAAAGATTATACTCTGTTTCATCAGGGAATCAAAAATCTGAAAATGACTGGATATGCTACAGCAAGGTGTAAGAAAGATCATGATGAAGGAAAAGGGAGAGAGAAATAATCCTCTTTTCTTGGAGGTTTGGTTTTTTGGGGTTTTTTTAAGAGGAAGTTGAGCTATTGTGTAACATAGATGAAAGAACATTTACAGGCCATGCTCCCCTCCCTTTCAATAAAAAGGTTTGGTTTATAGAGAGGAAAACTTCCTGTAGGAGACTCTGATTAACCTAGGAGCTGTAGCTTGATCTAAAAAACTATTATTTTATTGTTTAAAATGTATCTCTATAGTCATTTGGCAGAAAAGGACTTATCAAATTGAAGCTAATTATTTCCTCAGCAAACTCGCACTCTTTCTCTAACAATATCACCTATAGTTGCACTCTAAGGTCTGCTGAGAAGAAACTTTGAATTTTTTTATTAATGGAAAACTTTGAAGTCATCATATAAATAAACACATACCTGAAAACTGTAAAATTTACACCCATACTCGGAATTAAACAGATGCATATTTTCCCCCTCTTTCAAGGAAGGTTGGAGCAATGAATGAGAAAGGAAAGTTAAAATCTGCATCTCCAGGTTCAGTTCTACTTTTGTTGCAGATTTCCTGTGTAAGACAGGGTAAGCCATTCAGTGTGAAATCCTGACCCAAGGTCAGTGGCTTATCTTAATTCTTACAACTCACAAGGTTGAAAGAGGTAACATTAAATGACCTTTCTGCATCCTTACTCCAAGCTCTTTCAGATTCCTGTCCGTACTGTGGCTCCTTTTTTTTTTGGCTGTAAAAAACAGCACACAGAGGAATTTGCAAGGCATGGCACACTGTGTTTCTGCATCTTGGTTTGCATGGGAACTTCTGTCAGCAGCCTTACAGATTTCTTTCATGATGCTTCTGTCTGTCACTCTTTGGCTGACTTGGAGCTATTAAGTCTTGTTAATGATGATCTGACTTCTTTTTTTAAGATTTAAAAATACCAGGATAGAGGTGTGCTTGAGCTTTGTGAGATGAAGGTGTGCTTAAGCTGGCTGTGCTTGAACTGCCTGTTCAAGGGGAGAAGTGGTCCATAACATTTTTAGGGTACCCAGATAGTTTGTTGGTCAGGGTGTGTTAAGTAATTTGGCTTGGATCTTCTTGTTTTAAATAGTATTAATTTGTAAAGTTTGGATATCAAGCAAAGTTTTAAGGTATAGGGATCCAAAGATTTTGTGCAAGACACTAATAATGCGTTGGCTTTTCTTAACACTCTGATTTGCAAAACATTAGTTTCTGCTTTGATTATTCTCTGTAGGCTCTAGAAGGTAACATTTACCACTCCAAATAAGAATTTATACTCTTATTAATACTAATTAAAAATTAATGGTAATCTGGAAAAGTCAATTTGTACTTTGAATTAAGTTTGGATTTGTTGTGGCTTGTTGAGTGGTCAAGATGGTTACGGCATGTTGAGAGAATATCATGTAGGATTCCTATTTCCATCAAGATTTTGTTCTGTCTTGGAGAACCTCAAAAACATGTTTAAAACCTGATACCCATCTTCTTGATTAATAAGCTTGACAAAACAGAAGCCAGTGATGAAAAAGTAGGTTATGGCAATAGAATGGATGGATTTTAGCAACAATATTGTGCAGAAATAGAAGGAATCTTCTGTGCATAAAAAAAGAGATGTGAACATTTCCACGTGTGTGTGGACAGCCAGCACAAAAATTGTTCTAAAAATGGTTAATGTTGAACAGTAGTGTTTTGATTGCTGTAGTCTGAATTTGTAGTCTTGCTAGAAGGGGTCTCACATGCAGAACATGAGGAGTGAGGACCTTTGTGCCACGAAGGTAAAACCCATGCTCTCTGTGAGGACCTGCCGAAGTCGGTGTCTTTTGTTCCCCTCATGCACGCGGGCTCCTCTGCAAGTAGCTGGGGTGGCACTTTGCATACATGAGCATGGCTCTCTTCTTAGCATGGCCTGTGTGTTTTCCCTCACTTGGTTTGTTTTGCTGAGTGCAGAGGACGGCCTTACTTGGCTTTCTGTCATTGTCCGGTTCACTACACATTTGCTCCTATTGATCAGTCAGCTTCTGCTGTCAGGTATGCTTAGGGAAATTTTATTTTCCCAAGGTAGCCTGTCATTTCTATTTATGAAGAAACTATCACCTCACTTAATCCACCTAACTATTTTGTTTTCCTCTGACTCGGGTCTCCTTCTGTGCCCTCAGGTAACATTTTTGAACATTAAGGTTCACCATCCTTGGCTGCCCTGGTTGAAGGGAGTGGGGGAAAGACAGACAAATAGTACTTCTCTCAAAACAGCCTAGTCTTTGAAAGCTCTCTGTAACAAAAGATGTATCTCCAGGTACAAGGACCATCTCACTGCATACCTGCTGAAAGGGACAGAGAGGAGTTCTCCTGTTCTCCTCCTCTTTATGGAAGAAACAACACTTTTCTTTCCCATGCCAAACATTACTTTTTGAGTCTGACAGGGCTATTCTCTTGGGAATGAGGTTACATGGTACGTCCGTATTCAAGTGCTGCCTCTGCTGAATGTTCTGTAGAAATACAGTTTTCCAATGGCAGGTTTTGGAATCTGCTTTCACTTCTCTTTAATACCTCTGCTCTATCACTGTCTCTTGTTCCTGATCTGGATAGAGGAAGGACAGTCAGGCTCTGACACATTCATTTTTTAGCGTCTCCCAATATGATCAGTAAGTAAACTGGTTCATATGGTAAATTTCAGGTCAGGAAATGTAACCCAGTGACGAAGAGCCATCTGTTGCCCATTGACCATATTCCGAGTGAAAAGCTACTTCAGAATATATTTTTGTCCTTCCTGTATTTTTTTATTTGTATGTTCTTCTGAACCAGAAGTTACACTGAAACCTGTAAATAAAACTGTGTGCAAATGTTCTTACATGGAGGAAGTAGAGAAATATTACTTCTCTGCAGGCAAATATGGTTTCTTCTAAGCCTTATTTATCAAATGACAGAAAGTTTTTCTTGTATTTGTTAATCACGTGGCAAATACAACAAAAGTTGCAGGCTTCAGGAGGCCTCTAAATACAGGGAAAGGATTATAACCTATCTGAACTCCATAGGTACATTGCAGTCATGTCTGAAAACAAGAATGGGTTATGGAGTTCCTTAGAATTTGAAATCCTTCATAATCCTGGTACTTCAGTTTAAACTTGTTTCCAGTCGTTCACTTTTCTAATTTTTTAAAATTATTTTTCATTATGCACTTTGGTTACTTAAATATTAATTTTATAAACACAGGTTTTACTATGAGGATCAAGAAAACTGACTCTTTACCGTGTGCTCACTCTGTTGGTATAGGCTTCTTTTAAAAAAAATTCCTTTTTTCTGCCTGTTTCTTACATGTGAGATGTGTGTGGGCTGTGCAGCCCAGAGCACAGAGTGGTTATCTCCAGGTTACAGTACCCTCACAGCCATACCCCCTGTTCCTGACGTGCTGACTGACGCTGTTACCGCAGATGCACTCACCTCACTATCACTAGCCCAGGTATTCCCAGCCCATCTGGCCAGCCAGATGGTGCCAGGGCATCCCCAGCAGACCTGTCTCTGCACAGAAACAGCCTCAGGAGCAGCCATTAAAAAAAAAGTTCCACTTTGAGGTATCAGTGAGCACCACAGTAGCTTGTCTGACAGGATCCAACTCCCACTGACTCTGTCCCTGCAGCCTGCCCTCACCATCCCAAGCACCAGCCTTCAAGGTCCTGCCTTCAACCTCACAAGGCTGCTTTGTGTTGTGCAGCATAATAAAGACATGGAGGGGAGCAGAAGAGAGAGAAAAATTACTGTCTCATCCTGTGGCTGGTTTTGCTACAAAGCAGGGAGGAAACCTGGGTTTGAGTTTTGCAGTGCTTCCATGCTTCACGCAGCGCTTCTTTATTCCTGCCTGGCATACCCTGGGCAGAAGCACACGGCAATGTGGTGATCAGCAGTAAGCCCCACAATGTACACAGGTATTGTTCTACTCTGTTAGCCCTAATGCACTGAAACTAATACTCAGTTTGCCTGACAGCACCAGATCTGTGGTGTATGTGCACCCTGAAAGGCCATGGTGTGCCCAGGAAGTCAAAAATTTTCTGGAAGCACCAGACTTCGTGTGTACTTACAGAGGAGTAAGTGACCCACAGATATCTGGGATTTCTTGCACTTTAGCAGATTTCCTAGATTGTGGTGGTGCAGCTGATCAAGTTGCCATCTGAAATCACAGATAAATAGGGATGTCTAAGAAAAGCTAAATTAGATGTGTGATATCCCTGCTTTACCAATGCTGCTGTTGGACAAGGAGGGTTCCCCTGCCTCTGATGGATGTCTGACAGTAATGTAGGGAGCCTCTTTTAGTCTCTGGCGCCAGTATTTGTTTGCTTTAGGAACATCTGGGCATCCCCTTATGATGAATAGTCTTGGGTCTCTGCTCCTAGGCAGGGAATGTGGGTCTGAGCACCTTCGAATGGAGAAAAGTAAATCCAGCTCTCCCACACACTCCATGGGGGTAAAGGGAGAATGGGTCAGCAATCCCTCTGCTTTTTACAGAGACACTGCTTAATTTTTGAAAGGTCTTGCACAGTTAAGGGAAGGATATGGCTGTGAATAACAAGGAATCACAATCCTTTGTGTTGAGAAGACATGAAAAATCAGAGGGTGAGACATGTGCATCACCTTGTTCTGTTGGCTTCTTTAGGAGCCTCATTTGCTCACCAGCTTAGCCACCTCCAATCTAGGAGCAGAGCTCAGAGCCACAACCCTCCTTTCACCAGGCAAGTGAGCAAAGCCTGCAAAACTGAGCATATTGGCTCTTATCCCCTTTTGGAGATTCAACTTCCAGTCACTAACTCTTGCTAGCACCTAAAAAACTCCAGTATTTTGGGTGTTATTAAATATCTAGGGCTCTATCATGACATTTCTAGAAGAAATAATGTCCCCCTTTTGTAAAAAATAGAACTGAATATCTGAAACACCAAAAGGAAGATTGCAGCAGTAGAAAATGCTGAGAACAGTATGATGAAAACACATGGGCTGTTTTCAGAAGTTTTGAGGGCAGGGCTTTTAACCTAGAATAAATTCTTTTTTATTTTATTAATTGTAGGTTACGGGCGGGTTCGGTCGGGACGGAGACGGAGACGAGAGATCTCTATAGGCAGGTCTTGGGACACAGTCGGTTTATTGTAAAAGGCGTGGGTATTGGGGCACTGCTCAGAGCTGCCAGACTCAGCTCTGTGCAGGCCCAAGAAAGCAAGAGAGTAAGTGGGTGAGAGAGAGAGAGAGAGAGAGAGAGTGTAAGAGCAAGAGTGGAAGTGAGAGCAAGAGTGGAAGAAGTAGTAAGGAAAGGAAAAGTGTCTGAAGTCCTGGTTACAATACAATAAATCATCTTCTGTACTGAATATTCTAATTGTCACTAACCAATCTAATACAAGATACAAATCCTATAGCATTTACATACAGCCTATAAGAGTTCTTATATTACCATAGAGTGTTACATCTTAACTTCTAAAAACTACTCTTTGGACCCCTTCTGCTGAGCTAGTAGGGTCTGCTCTGACCCTTGGACCTGCCTGCAAGCAGAGGGTATTGTTCCATCAAGAGGGGATTACCTCCGGTCGGCCATACCATTGTTTTCCAGTTGTTCAGTAACTAAGACTTGGTATTTCAAAAGTGGCTTTCATTTCGATGTTGCCTGTAGTTTTCATATTCCCAAAATCTTTTGTCAGGCAATCATATTTATAAGGCTTTCCTGTTTCATCTTCCCCAACAATTAATGGCATTTGCTTTCTCAGAACATGCATTTATCTCTTTTTCTATACACAGATTGTAAAATATTGCTAAATCTTGTCTGAGCACAAAATAGAGGATTAATACTTTCTTCTTTTAACAAAATCTTCTGTAAATTGTCTGATAAATCAAAAGCCCTAAAGGCATTTATGTTCTTATAAACAGATTAAATTTGGAGCCCATTAATTTCTGTTCATTTAATATGGACATAAACATAAAACCAACCAATTCTTTATTTAGCTAGACTGTTGACTCTCTTGACTCAGTTAGTGATTTTATGTATTTTATAAATACCAAGAAAGTGTTTACACATTACTATATGTGGAATGGTACTCCCTCACATTCTGGGGAGACAAGTGACCAATGGTAGCTCCACAGTCCATGTGACTGGTAATAAAAGCAATGTCAGATGGGAAGGACCAAAATTAAACCTTATAAGTTTTCATTTTACGGCCTTCCCTGTACTGCTGCTGGGGAGATTACTGAGGAAAATGCCAGCCACTACTGCCAAATGTCTATGCATTGTTTCTCATACTTGTTCCAGCTTAATCACCCATTCACCTTGCTCCATCATCCATTCACTTTTTTCCTTTACCTTTTCTGAAACAAATTTATATCTCAATTATGAACACTAGAATGTATCCTCCTTCTTGTTTCCTTGCCTACATGAGATTTGGATACTGAAATATAAAGTTGCAGAGGTACTAGTCTTCCCTATTTCTTTATTTCTGGTCTGCCTTCGTATAATCTAAAGAGTGTACACATTGCAGTCAAAGAGGTAAAGGCAACTCATGTAGACATCTGTGAGCTGAATTTTAATGAGAAAAATACTTCATCTGCAAGGAAGGGGGGAAAGACTGCACAAACAGAATCATTAGCAACATAGAAGATCATTTCAGTGTAACTAATGTGACTTCAGGGAAGTTCCGCCAGTTTTCATTAGTCATGAATTCTCCTTCATTTTCCTCTAAATTATTATTTCTGCAGTCAATTGTGACTAATTAGGTAAGTTATATATTTGGTAGTGAAAAATCATGCCCAAACTATCTGTTTCCTTGTTTAACAAGTTTGACATAGCCTCTGCTGTGACACCCAAGTTCTGTGTCAAACCACACACTGCTGCCTGGAATGGGCATTCGTTGCCTGAGAGTGCTCCTACAGAGCCAGGAATTTACAAAGCCTAAGCTTTGATTCCTGCACTTGCTTTTCCACCCAGAAGGCTTCTTATTTTTCTATGTGGAAAACAGTTGCCTTCCACATCCTTCTGTGCTGATGTCTAAGATATTAAATGTCTTCTTTCAAAAAATGCTGTCTATCACTCCTTCATCATTCAAGATCTTCTCACCATGGGGCTGAACAATTCATATTCTTCTGACTCCTCTCTGTATGCCACACCCTCTCACTGGCTTTTAGGCAAAATTTCATCTAAAATTAAAATACCACTCTGATAAAATTTGTAAATATCCTATATAGTTCTACCTCACATTTACTCATCTTCTCTATCACAAAAATATATTCCATTACGTGAGTACACGTAGTACATAGGAAGCAAATCAGGTCCTGACCTTGGTCCTGTGCTAAGTGAATCAATGACAAGATGACTGCTGCTTGCAGTGGGCTGTATATGACATGACATACAGAATTTCCACACCACTGTCCTTGCAGGAAGGGATGATATTGCATCTGGTGGGTTTCCAGATCGCCCTTTAAGGCCAAGAATAAACTGTATCTTTTATATTGCCTTCCATGCTCTCCCTGGTCTACTAGGACTCCTTGGAAATGCTTGTGACTCCTGTTATTTTGGTACAGGATCCATAGGGGGCAAGAGTATTAACTTAAGAGGTCTGCTAGTAGCCATGCAGCTTTTTCAGGTTTTCAGGAAAGTAGCATGTTCCTGTCTTGGCCACTTAAGGCCAAGCTGGTACCATCACTAACCTGTCCTGCCTTTTGCCTAGGAGCTTCATGAGCAGAAGAACAAGCTCAACTGCAGGCATTAAGCCAGCAGTGATGATGGCCTTGTATTAACCTGAGGGTGGCTACGTAAACAAATTCCTTCTTGTTGGGAAGCAGCACAGATGACTGGACAATGTGAAGGGTCACTTGTAGTCTCTGAGATGTCCTGGCAAAGTCCATGAACAGTGGGACTTCTGATTCCCTTGAGGTGTGTAAGACTAGAGAAACATTTAGCATGATATTCTGAAATGTCAAAGAAAATACATTAAAAACAAAAGCGTGATTTTAATCTGATGTTCATGGATCTCAGTTTTCCACAGGCCACAAAGCCAAGCCTTGCCTTCTATGGTAATGTAAAGACAAGACAGGTGACGATTCTTTTATCTGTGTATTTGTTTGTTGGTATTAATGGTGATGCTAACACTAAACAGGTAGAATTATCTGAATTATCATCACTAAAGTGGAGAGGAGTTTTGGCTCAGGCACACTGAAAAGAATTCTACATAGTGTAGCACAGGTGTTTCCAAAAGGGCAATGCTAGATTTTCCTATCTGGTGCTTCTTAATTTCCCTCTACACTAATTCACAAAAAGACAATGGCAATTCAGCATTTAACCTGAAGATGGGAATCTTTCCATTGTGTCTGGATCATCTGGTAGTATGAACTACATGCTCCCTGTTTATTCTTTGTGGGGGGACATGAGAGGCATAAAACCTGCCATGATTCCATGGCATCTATCCAGAGCTAGAAAGCAGGTGTTTCCAAGCATTTGGAGATGGCGTATTTGAAGTAAGATTATAATCTGATGAGGCTGTGTAAGGAAATTCTGCAAGCAGTTTCTACCTGTTTGTTAAATGCCATGCCCTCGGTGGGGTTGTTGATTTCAAAGCTGTGCTCACTGATAGGGGCATGTATGACTAGGAGTAGAAATTGTGGCCTCAGAGGCTGCAAGTAAAGTAGCTAAAGGTCAGCCGAAAGTAAGTATGCCTTGAACCTCACTTGATTAACCTGGTATATAAAACTGGGTTCCGCAGTATTACTAAAGGCAAAACTTGACCTGCATATATTGATAGTGGCACTGAACATACATTGACTATATAGTATAATTAGTATAATTTCATATCTGGACACATAATAGTATAGTCTAAATACTGCATTCATATTTTTCTATCTTTAGAATATATGCCATCCACAGAAAGATTGAATCACTTTCTGAGTGCAAAATACTGAGTATCTGATGGTCTCACTTAATGGTTTAAACTCCCTAATCCTGTAGTGTATCAATTCTCATTGTTTACTGATACATGGAGTGGCATTTGTGTCAGAGGCCTCTAATGGCTTGGGTTAATGCCATCACCTCTAAGAGCAGCTACCCTTGAAGCCTACTAAGGCATTTTAAAAGGCAGAATGCAGCCATAGCAGAACAATGTCTCATGAGCAAAAGATGTTGCGGGAACTGTAGCAAATGATAAGTCTCTTTCACCTCCTATATTGTAGGAAATCTTAAAGAAACCACCTGAGTGCTTTAGGAACACTATGCATTGTGAGTTTTAATTAGTCTTCTGTGAAGACAAGTTTTGATTATGAACCCTGGTGGCTCTTCTAGAACCTCTATGATTAAAGATTTACTGTAGTCCAGTTGACACATCATAGTATATTTGAGGGATGGGAGAATTGTGATGTCATCAGACTCAAGCGGAATATTTTTGCATTTACTTCAAACTTTAAGAAATTGTTACATTTAAAATGAAGTTTTTAAATTTTAAAATATCTATTCAAAGATATCTGCAATTGCTTTTACGAATGTGTTTCTTGAAGATTGATTTAAATGCTTTTTCATTTCTTGATGTTGAAGGAGGTTTATTGCCATTATCTATTTACACTATGATCTCAGAAGAATCTGATCTGTATTAAAAAAATATAGTAATTCTGAGAGACCTTATTGTGGCGACTTTAAGTCTATGCTGTGGGCAAATAACCCCTGTTTGAAGTTTATCCTTTTTACATATTCATTATCTCATTTTCAATAGAAGAAAAATACAGGATGCTGTGGTTCTGAAAGGAAACAAATGGACTTTGGGAAATTGCAGCAGATTTACCAGTAGGCCAGAGGAGGGAGTGAGACAGCCTTTGTGGCTGGTGAGACCAATATTTTGGCCTAAAGTGAAAAGTAATAGCTATTTTGCCAATCTGCTTTTGTGCAATTAAGCCTTGATTAATCCAATAATAAGAACAATAGGTTATATTTTACTCTGCTTTAAATGAAGACAACCCTTATGAATCAGTAGGGATTCATAAGTATTAAAGGTAGTAAAAGTGGGGCACACCCAAGCTCACAGCTAAAAATTTCATAGTGCTCTGGGAATTCCAAACTCTCCCTGTGTCAAAGCAAATGAATTTGCATGCTCTATGTATTGTGGGTTGTAAGTAGTGCACCGAGAGCATTAGTGAGATTTAAAGTCAGGCACAAGTACAAAGCAGAAAAAACCCACAATTTTTTCTTCAGTTGTCTCTTACCTTCCAGGAAGCATAAAGATAATGAGCACCTTCCATGAGTATCTATATAGCCAAGGGAGTAATGCTGGTAGAGCACTGGGAGAAAA
>NW_008236217.1:9997785-10078655 GCF_000691975.1 Corvus brachyrhynchos | reverse complement strand
TAATGGGTAAAAGGGAAAGCAGTTGTATTCAAATTACCAAGCAATCAACTTTGTGTTTATATCAGAATTCGTTTTTGCCTGTTAACACTGCTGCTATTTGATTATAATTAATAATAGGAAGGACAAAATTGCATTACACAAAAATGGAGGAAATATTATGACTGTGGAAGGAAGGAGTTAGCTGGGGGGTAGAAAAAAAGGAAAACCAGAATTGTGGAAGGAGAAGAGCATCAATCTTCCAAAGTAATTAAATGTTATTTACTATTCTAGTATTTCCTTCCTCATTCCATACATCTTAAAAAATGCAGAAAACTGAAATTATCACATATTTTTGTAACCTGCAGATATTAATCTCTGTCTATAGAAATTGGGACTATGTTAAAGCAGTTTTCCTGTTGTTACCTACTTTGGGTGCCAAGCAGTTGCCTTGTTACCAACAGTCAGGGCTGTCTGTTCAAGAGCAGAAAAAGTAGCACAGATCTTTCTTCCAAATCCAGTAGGTGTAAGCTTGAAGTAATTTGGCTACATCGAGAGGAAGATCCCTTGTTTTCTTCTGAAGACATATGGCTAAATGACACCCGTATAAAAGTGTTACAGCATTGTCAAAGTTGCTGGGAAATGGTTTATGCATAGCAGGCCTCAAAAGCCACTTGTTGCCAATAAACATTTGGGTCAAGAGTGATCTGAGCATCATGCTCCCAAAGCAGCCTGTTGGATGGTCTCTCGTGGTTTAATGTTCCAGGTGCTGTGGCTCCTGTAAGGGCTGTTCTGCCTGAGAGCCACCATTTACCTCCTTTATTCACTTCATCCGAGCTCTTGTCATCCCCAGGGCTCCCTCTACTTCATGACATTTCCCGCTGTCACCTGTTCCCAAACCACCAAGCCTGTGGCCAGCATGGGGGCAATGATAGCTGCCCTGGGAGGCTGCTGCCACTTAGCCACTCACAAACCATTTGGCCCTGGTAACATCTCTGGTGGTAGCTCCCACACCTGCGGAAGATCTGTTGAAATGATGTTATGAAGTAGTATGAAAACAAGATGTGGTGCTGGCAATGGCTCAATCCTATGAACTATGTTGATTTAGATAAATCTGCATTTTATTAGCAAGGCCCCACTCCAAAGAAAACATTTAGGCTTTTCTTTCTTATGGTGACGGCTTCATCTTAAATGATAAAGGACAAGAGTGTATTTTTAGACCCACCTTTGTCCCTCGTAGGTGTGCTCAGAGGCTGTTTGGACCAATCACTTGATATAATTGTCTCTCTTTAGTCTGACATCAGGGAAGGAGGGTGGGAGAAAAGTGACAGTCACATCTGCCAGTGATAAAACAAACACAGATCTATTTCAGAAAAACTCCCCTGCTTTCAACACAGGCCTGTAATACACAGTGAGAAGCCTGTTCTGCTCTTTTAGCATTCAATCTCATGGCTCTTTAGACTTAATTTCAAAGTGTTTATTTGCATTCTTGTTGAAGTACTGCTTCCTTTCTAATCTAATAACTAATGCAATTCCTTAAGATTATGGCCATTATACTTTCCGCATCTACGAAGCATTGGCAGAGCAAATGGAGAAGCGGCAGCTGTTTGCACCAGTAAGACTAATGAGACACAGAGCACATTTACATATCCAGGTATTTCACCAGCCTCCACAGCACACAGCAGGCCAAATTCAGCTGAGTGCAGCTTCTACCAAGTAGCTGAGACATCCAAGAAAGTCTGTTCTAAACAAGGTTGCATTTATACACCAAGCATGAGCTGATTGTAATCGGAGCACAGGTGGGTGTAGATTGTTGTAGTAGCAAGCCTTGTATGCATTTAAAATGTGGTGGGTCTGTAAAAGTTGGCCATAAAGAGTCTTTAGAATCAATATGAGGGCACTGGTAATAAGAAAAAACACCAGTGAAAGAAGTGATGAAGCAGTCCTTTTTCTAACCCTTTACCCGATTTAATTTATACAATCTCCCAGGGTCTTAGCTTTAAGCCTGGATTAAAGCCCCAGATTCAGTGCTGGGATAAATTGAATTCCACAGGAGTTGTCCCTGTTCATACAAAGACAGAGTTTGTTACTGTAGAATAATTGTGTGCCTTTCTGCCGATAATGTCACTATTTTAATGCCAGGTTACGGTCCAGAGACACTTGCTTAATATTCTTGCTTCTCTAGATGTAAAACTGTGACCTCCAAGAGCTCCTTTGCTCTGGACAGTTTAATATATCAGTGCAAGATTCCAAACATAAAGACTGCCATCAGTGTGTTGCCCTGGATCATTTCCCAGCCATACAGTGCTCCCTAGAAGATGGCTGCATCCATGTCCACTACAGTCAACAGAACTTCCTGGTTACACCCGGACGTGGAGCTCACAGAGTTGTGGCCATCCTGGGATGTGGCTGAAGCACTGATGTCAGCGGGAGCCACAGAGCTGCACAGCTCTGCCTGTGTCACAGCAAGGGGATGAGGATCAGGGCTTCAGAAATAGCAGGCAACCAGTAGCACCAGACATTGAGACTCAATCTACTGGATGTAATTAGGTTTGGGGGTCTTTTTTGAAAAAACCCAAATTTTCTCACTCAGCCAAGCCCATCACCTCCTACATTCTTCCCTCTTTGGCCTAAATTTCTTAGGATCAGTTTACATGTTTGTTCTGTATAAGCAGGGCAGCTGCATCCAGGGCATTTTTGCCTGGTCAGGGCTTTTCTTCTTTCCAGTTCAAAGTTTTTCTCCTTCATTTAGCAAGACATTTAAGGGAAGCACAGATGTAAGGGTGTGCTTGCTTGCTTATTGTATGTACATGACGGAGCACTTACATAATTTTTGAACATTTACTTGCTCACTGATCCTATAGAAGATAACTGCACCTGACATTTTGTATTTCCCTGCTAGTTGGGTTTCTGGAAAAACTTTTGAGTTCATTAACATGAAAATGACAGGAGAAATTCCTGTGGTTCTTTTCCCCCTCAATTCTCTACAGTAAAAGAACATTCTGTACTGCTTTGTTTTTCAGGTTGATGGCTTCCTGACACTTCTCTTTGGCCTGGCTAGCATTAATACCCTTACAGTGATCAGTGTGACACGCTATATCAAGGGCTGCCATCCTGAGAGAGGTAAGGAATAAAGGCACGTCCAGTTCTGCCTTCACTGAACCTGGTGCCAATCTGTATTTCTCTCAGAGTTACTATTGTCAGTCACTCAGACTATATTAAATATAAATTAAATTTATTGGAAACCAGGACATAATATTGTCATTTACATTACGAACATGTTTTCATAGAATCCTTCAGGGTAAACTCCAGCAAGAGCCAAATTATTACAAGTACACTTGGGCCATCATGAGTAAATTCATCCTTGTGCCAAAGATACCACAGGTCCTCCTGACCCTCTGTATTCCTCAAAGTGTGACTTAAATTGCTCCTAAGTGATACATCGTTGTCTGTATCTCACAGAAATAGATTTGATCTTCTATGAGATGATGTTTGGGAAGTTTCCGGTCAGGGATCAGATCCTTCATTCAGAAAGCTGCCGTACATACAAACATTTTCATTCTTCAGGGTGTTTTGCCAGGGTTTATGCACAGCAGGCATCATGATGCCTTTAGATGGCACTGGGAACATTCAGTCTGCAGGTCTTTCCTCCAGCTTTTGCAGCACTGCCATCCCCACGTGCATCTCCAGACTCCCCTTGGACATTTTCACGCCATGTCAGATGAAAATTACTCCTACCATCCCCAGAACTGACTATGACCCAACTCTGCCTGCACAGTTCCTGTCTCCTACCTGTCTCCCAGATCTGCAAAGCATCATTGCCACAGCTTCATACCCACACTTCTTCCTTCTCTAGTGCCCTGTTGATCTGTAGCGTTAATATCTCAAACAACCGCAGTTCATTACTCTCTCGGGTGCTACAAACATTTTATTCACCACTCTGTATTTTTGAACTTTGTTTTTTGTTAGCCTTTGGTTATGCCTCTGTGAAGACATATGATTGTCCCACTGTCCCACAAACCTGATCTGAAATCCTTTAAACATTTCCTGCCCTTTGAAGCCCTCACCAGTCCATATATATCACCACACTCATCCCAGGCACTCTCTTTCACTGGATCAGTAGAAACTTCCTCACCATTTATCCTGAGCCTCCTGCCTGCTCAGAATTTTGACTTCCACTGAGAGTCTTATGTAATCTCTCTTCTTTATACCTACACCTACCATAAGTTATCCCTAGGCTTCTTTTCACCAATCTTTGGACAATGTATGATTGATTTTCATGCCTTTATTACAAGTGGCTTGCACTGTCTTTCAGGCAGGAACCTCTCAATGTCTGCAGGGAAAGTATGTGTAAGTATACAGGATGCATCAGATGAGTTTTTCTCTTTACTAGCACAAGGAGTAATTGCTGTGAAAAGAACTTCTGCATGGAGGTACTTTTTCCGCAGAAAGTTCTTCTGCAGTTTGTTGTAATGATAGACTTGTTGAAGTCAGCTTTCAGCACAAAATGCTGCTGGAGCTGATAGAATTTGGTTGTGATATAATCCTACATCTTCTATTCATTGCATGTTAAGAAGTCATATTTAAAACCCACATTTCTCTTTTGTGAAGCTCTACCACATTTCCATCTGATCGTGTGCATAATTTATGTTTGTATCTCAAGTAAATCTGAGCAAGTACCCAGTATAACATTACAGAAATGTTGAGGAACAGAAATTGGTGACTGCATGAATATTTCCTACATAAATGAAGAAATAACCACAGTGAATGGCAACAGCAGGACAGATTGAATCTTTTGTATCGAATGGTTAATACAGTCTGGGCTAGTTTCTCCCTTTTAACAGGGAAAAACCTTGAAGCGAGTAAGAAAGTCCCCTGAATTTAGATTTATCTTGTTTATTTCTATGTAAAATATAACTGTTTCCTGCATTTTACAAAATTGCAAAGTGTAAGTCTAGAATTTACTAATTCCACAGTGCTCAACAAACTCATTGTCTCCTGCTTAAAAAACATTCATTTCCACTCTTCAGTGGTAACATAAGCCTGACAGATGCTTTCAAAATCAAACTTTTCTTATGAATATGCATTTTTCTATGTTAATATTTTTTAATAGCTGTGTTTTGCTTATTAGCTGGTAGTATAGGAGTCCATTTAGGTTTCAGAGATATGTTTGCCTTTCCAATACTATTTTCTGACACAAGCATGCCATTGCAGGTCACTGCATCAGCAACAGCAGCATGTCGGTCGCTCTGGTTCTCATTTGGGTAGCAGCTTTCTTCTGGTCTGCAGCTCCATTACTTGGCTGGGGCAGTTATACAGGTAACAGGTATCTTTCAGTTGTACTTACCTGGCACCTCTCCCCTTGACAAAGATACTTACCTTTCTTTCTTGCTGTTTGTGATAAATCAGACCGTGGAGCTGAGAAAATCATTCATCGTGCGTGACGTAGGCGCAGAGTTTTGCCTGCTTTGGTATCAGCTATAAAGAGATTTTTTTGAAGATTTCACAGGAAAGGCTTGGACCAAGTGCATATTGCCTATGAAAAAAGAGAGGCCAAAAATACTTGGCATGGTTAAGCAGTGAGATAAAGAAAACTATCAAAAGACATCTTTCAAAAACTGTCAAGTTTAGGAAACTAGAAAAGAACACAAGTTCCAGCAAGTTAAACTTGAAACTATAATAAGATGAGCCAGAAAGATTTGACAAAACAATTTGTTGGAAATATGAAAACTTACATAGCAAAGGAACTAAAAGATGTTGGAAAGTTTGTCAGTCCAAGAAAGAATCAGGGCGCAAGATAAAGCCATATCAAAAAAGGGGGGGGATTTAAAATAGGAAAAAATTAATATAGTGAACACTGAAGGAATTCAAGGGCTAAGGGATATTTCCAGACCAGAAAATTTCTTCATGGGGGAAAGATGGAGAAATTGCCTCAATTCAAGCCTTTAGGAATTCAACAAAACCAGTATCTAGGAACAAATGGTAATGATACAGAAGTCTCAACAATTGAAATCATGTGACTGACATTGTCCAGCAGTTACCTGTCTGGATCCCGTAAGCCTCTGCATTCTTTGACAAGCCATGAAATCTATGGAGGCTTACTGAAGCAGCTATGTGCATTTATTTTCTTATTTACTAAGTACGTAACTTTGAGGTATCTCTGGACCCTTGAAGTGTGGGTGTGAGAAAAGCAGCCATTCCTATGGTTGGTTAAGTGTTCTATCCTTCACAAACCAAAATACACCCAAGATATTAAGCTCAATGGACCTTTGGTTTGAGACAAATTCCAGCTGTTTATTAGACTGTTTGAATTTTATGTCATATTTTTGCACTCTGGACCTGTCATAAACTTGGGTGGTTTGGACTGGTAATTTTCTGTGTATCTTCTGGTGATCTGTATTCTTTTTACACTAATCTACCAGCTCCTCATTTATAGAGGGACTTCTGATGTCTGCTTTTGGCCTTAAACTGGAGCCACGGACTTTTTGGGCAACACTGCTTTGTCAGGACATTCAAGTGCCCCTGTAGACCTTGTTTGTACTTTGAATTGACAGTGGTTTTCAAGACTACTTCTAGGAGTGCTTTCCCCTACTGAGACTCACAGCAGTTTCAGGTTCCTGGGCTATCTCTCTCTAAACACACCTCCAGTGAGGGCACCCATGGAGATGTGGGAGCCCAGCAGTGGCAAGTCCAGAAGCAGGCACCAGCAGACCACAGCACATTACAGCTGGCTGCCTTGGACCTTTCACTTCTACACAATATCTTCAGGGGACCCCAGGACCCCACTGATTTTTGGGAAAGCCACTTGTTTTTGTCCCTCCAGAGGGGGAAAACATAGCTCTGAATTCTGACTTGTGGAAAATCTGCAGGATTTTCTTTTCCTGTCATCTGGAGGCTGGTTTCATTTTTCAGGCAAAAGTTCCAAAGAGCAGAAATCCAGAATTAAGCCAGATTTTATGGTTATATTTTTGAATCTTGAGGTCTACTGATGAAAAAGGCAAAGGAGAGAAAAATCTATTTCTATTACAGAACAAATTCAGACAGGAAAACCTAGAGCTTTTGGTGATAAAATGCCAAGCTCTTTTTGATGAGAATCATAAAAGAGATTTTAAGATTTTGCTCATTTAATTCCTCCTGTTTAAATCTCCTATCACCTGTGAGGAATTAAGGGAATTTTTTTTCTTCAAAACTACTCCTGGATGTTAGGGAGAGATCTGCTGCTAAATCATGTAGTCTTCACCTGTAACATATCTCTGGGACCTGTAAATACTTGACTTACATAATTTTGATTCATGCTTCATTTATTTGTAAGTCAATTTGTTGCCATAGCTGTTAGAAAAAAACCCCAGCTTTTTCCACTTAAAAAGGAAAATACACAATTCACGATCTATAGAAAACCCTCTAATGTTATAGAACACCCTCTAATGTTATAGAACTCAAGTTTTTCTATCAGGACATCTTTACAAACACATCAGGGGATCTAAAGAAGTCAACTGTTATATATAGAAGTGTTTGAGCCAGTTATTCCCACTGCCTATTCCCACATGTTATTCCCACTGCCTTTTCCTTAAGTACCTGATCAGCTGTTGTCTCACTTGTGGTAGACCCTGCAATCTGCCTGACTGCATCTCTGTGTTGCAGGACTGTGTGTTTCCCATTTATCAAAAGGTCTCATATCTTTCAAAATATTTATATGTTTTATTGTCTCGTAATCTTTATCATTAGCTGTATCAATTTGGTCTCATGGCTCTCAGTAGTACTTCTCTGCAGTAGAAGTTCCATTGTCTCAAGGAGCCTCAATATTTTCATTTTCTACTTCGTTATGTAAGTAGTGACTTTTTTCATTTGGCATACGGTCTATGGAATTCCTTGTTACACTGTTACAGTGCCCCTCTTACGAAGTTACTACATAGAGTGCTATGACAAATAAGAGTACGTATCACTCAAGGATATAAAACCTTTTTTTTTAAATAAAGTGTCACAATTTCCTATCCTGAAACAACAGTTTGTGCATTATGGGTTTACACTGGCAATAGAAACTCGACAGAATGATAATACACATTAAAATTTGTTACAGTCTAGCTGGTCTTGAAAAATTATTTATGTAGGAAGTAATGTCATGTCTCATTAAATCAGGAAGATAAATCCATTCTGTAGTGCTCAACAGAAGAAAAATACAGCATTTTAACTAATAAATTAATTGCTCAAAAGTAGATAAATATTATAAAAACGCTGACCAACATATCCTTGCTTTCCAGATCGCATGTATGGCACATGTGAGATAGACTGGGCAAAAGCCAACTTCTCTACAATCTACAAGTCCTACATCATCTCCATTTTTATCTGCTGTTTTTTCCTACCTGTCACAGTCATGGTCTTCTCATATGTGTCGATTATCAATACTGTCAAACTAAGCCATGCATTGACAGGACTGGGTGATCCCACAGACAGACAGAGGAGAATAGAGCGGGACGTCACCAGGGTGAGTCTGGGTTTCATATTGGGTAGGATTCATCTCAATGAAATCTGTCTTTCCAAAAATTGGTCTCAACTAGAACAGAAGAGAACAAAACCAATCAATTGCATTTAATTTCTTGATAACTGTAGTGAGAGAGTCTGAACTCAGTGAAGAATATGAGCTTTGTTTAAAATTTCTACTGCATCTATTGGTTAATATTGGTGCTACATCACATGTGAAAAATAATCTAAATATAATTGGAGTGGGTTATACAGCACAAACCCCAAAAATTTGGTTTGGCATATGCTTTTTTCTTTCAGAAGTTACATTACTTCTGAGCATACTCAGAAGTTAGAGTGGAGATTTTAATTTACTCACTGTTTAGTTAAGTCTACCTGAAACCTTCTGTATGATTATAAACATATGGGAATGTAGCTATTTTCATTCTGTTAGATGAGGCATTTCTCAACCACACACCATGCCAAAATTCAATATATAGCCAGGTCTGCCTGGCTGTATCAAAGCAAACCATTTGCTTTCCCATATTCTCCTGTAAACCATACCCTCAGGGCAATCTGGACTTTTCCCTTCCAGCCAAGTGTTCAGGTTACTATTCCCAGTGTTTTCCTTTCCTGATGTAGTCTTCCAGAATAGATTTAAGACTATTCTTCTTCTGTGTTTTAGGTTTCTATTGTCATTTGCACAGCCTTCATTATTGCATGGTCACCATATGCTGTCATCTCTATATGGTCTGCCTACGGTCACCCTGTGCCCAACCTTACCACCATCCTTGCCAGTTTGTTTGCTAAGTCTGCTAGCTTCTACAATCCCGTTATCTACTTTGGAATGAGCTCCAAATTTCGAAGGGACATTTTTATCTTGTTCCATTGTGCCAAGGAAGTCAAGGATCCTGTGAAGCTCAAACGTTTCAAAAACCTCAAACCAAAGCAGCCACAGCCTTCTCAGAAAGAAGAGAAGTGTGCTGCAGAAATGCACCCTGCACCAAGCCCTGATTCCGGGGTGGGAAGCCCAACCAACACCCCACCACCAGCAAACAGGGAAGTGTATTTTGGTATTCTCGATACACCATCCAAGAACCCTGATATTGAATGTGATAGGTTGTAAGTTTTGTGGCTGTTTAATACATGCACTCTGTGTTCAGGAAGATGCTCTACAGAGCAGCGCTTGAGTAATTTACTAATTCCCGTTCCATCTGTTTCTTGCTGTAGCACTGATGACTATACAACTCAAGCAAATCAGATGGTAAAGTGATATTTTCCTTCCATGTAGATACAAAATGCTACAAAGAACATTACAGTGTGGGCAGCACACCCAGTGCCAGAAACACTTCATTTTCACAGTCATGTAGGAAAAGAAAGACTGACTTCAGGAGACCAGGCATTAGCTAGCAAAAATAATTAATACGTTGCTATCCAAATTTTATTAGTTCTGGACTACATTTCCAAATATGTCTTTTGCTCTTTAACAGTCACAGCCACAGATGATTGTTTTAACTCAGTGGTGCTTCACAGCTGTAGGAGAAGATGGGCCCTGCTGAGATTTCTGTGGAGCTGCTACTGCTGCAAAGGCTGCAAGGTAGTGGGAAAAGCCATGTTCTCCCTTTAGAGCACCCAGGTGTGCCCACCATAGGGCTCCCAGGCCCCACAGGGACTTCATGGGAGTGTGTCTGATCACAGGATCAGAGAACAGTTTGTGTTGGAAGGAACCTTACAGATCATCTATTTTCAACCCCTCTGCCATGGACCAGGACACCTTCCACTACACCAGGTTGCTCAAAGCCCCACCCAACCTGCTCTTGAATGCTTCCATGAGTGGAGCGCCCTCATCTTCCCTGGGCAACCTGTTGCAATGTCTCATTACCCTCACAGTAAAGAATTTCTTCCTAATATCTAATCTAAACCTACTGTCTTTCAGTTTAAAGTCTTTCCCCCTTGTCCTGTCACTTGTAAAATGTCCTTCTCCATCCCCTTTTGTACTGGAAGGCTGCTGTGAGGTCTCCCCAAAGCCTTCTCCAGACTAAACAGCCCCAGCTCTCAGCCTGTCTTCATAGATCACCTTCATAGGTCATCTTCTGATGGCCTGTGCCTGACTCTCTGTATGTCTATGCAAGGATTAGGAGTAGTAATATACTGAAAATGCTAGCCTGGTATTTTCTAGTCACTGTAGTCTGAGCAGCGGCTTCATACTTTTCCTCATTGGTTTGCAGAATTATTTACACCTCCCCTGACCTTCCTGGTGAGTAGGGCCTGGCTCTAGCACTCTGATTCAGGAAAGCTGGCCTTAGATTTTACCGATTGTCTCCAAAATGGTTATTTTTCTACCTTTCTATCAAGGCGGAGCAAGAGATGTACAGGCAATGAAACCAAAACTGACACTTAGGTTTTAAGAGGACTGGTGAGGTGTGGCATCAGAGCTATTTACAAAGTATAATCCAACACTTCACTGCTGCTTCTAAAGAAAGCGTAGCTACCTGCCTATGGGTAAAAAGTGACTTTTAGGTAAACCCAACTAAGTAGCAACTAAGGATAGTGATTTAAATAGCTATGCTGTAGGCCTAAATCTGTTGCCAGACTATCAGATGTTACAATTATGTCACCAAGTTTATTTTACAGAATCAAAATGAGGAGGTATCCTGTCTTGAAAAAGACATATCCTGTCTTGAAAAGTAACTGCATACTCAAAGACTTCTTTTAAAATGTCTCTGTGTTAGTCATGGAAATTGTGGGCTCATTTAGTGCCATTTGCAAGTTAAACGGGGGAAAAATAAGGGGGAAAAAAAAAAGAAAAAAGCAGCAACACTCTTTGCTAACCTCTGCTACTTATGAATTTTTGAAATCTTGCTGTCTGGGTGTGCTAAAATGTAGCTGTTTTGCAAAAATATGCTCTTCCAGATTCATTTCTTGGGAAAGTTACAAAGAGAGCCCACCTCCATTTCCCCCATTACTGTATTTGTTTTGAGAAAATCACCTGTGTTTTGAAGTTAAAAACAAATAAACATTACAAGCAACACTGAGGAACTGTGTTTTCTTTCATGGCCACAGGTCTGGACTACAAGAGCATTCATTTTTCTGGAAAATTTTGAGATATGGATGCTATTTCATTACCATAAATAATTAAAGGCAAATAAGTAAACATTTTGCTTCCAGATAAAAGTGCATGCTGCAGCTGCAGAAATAGATGAAATTGTTTAGTCCAAAATCCTGTAGCAGCTGGATGAAGCCAGGCTGGGCTAGCCAAAGTTAGCACACAGTTTTGAAAGCTCCTAAGTGTAACAAAAAAATCCACCTCAGTAACCATGATGGACTGAGAATTCTCACTGCTGAAAGTGCTTGGGTTTTGCTCCACAGAGAGACAGAGGTGCTGTGCAGCCCCACTGCATTCCCAGAGACACCCGCAGCCATGTGTGTGCCGGACACCTGCCCAGAGCCACTCTGTGGCTGTAGGTGCCAGCCTGGCTTGCAATCTGTATTTCTGCTAATTTACAGATACCTAGAGAAAATTCTTGCCCTGCTGCGTTACAAAAATGCTGCTGATCTGCAGGATTCAGACTCTGAAACAGAAAGATGTGAAAAAGACAAGCAGGCAGGCAGAGCACAAGGCCATTTCCAGGAGTGTCCCAAACTCCAGCTGAAATCTCTAGTAGTTCATACACCCTTGAGCACATACAGTGAGGTTAGACTGGGGGAAGAGGAGGGTGTATGCAAAAAGGAGCAAAATAGGAGCAAAATTAGAGGAAAAACATAAGAGGGGGGAAACCAGATCAGCGGGGGAGCAAGAGGCCAGGAGTCAAAGGATGCATACCTGCTGAAAGACAACTAGAAGCAGACAACACAGAAAAAGCCTTTACTGGACTGCTCAAGACCTCTCTCCTGCAAGGCCAACAGCTCCAGTCCTTTGTGGATACATGGTAATACCACAGGACTGCACAGCTGTAGAGCAGAGCAGATGGTTTTACAGGTGCCACGAGATGTCTTTGCAGACCCCAACCTGTGTTCCAGGATCAGTAACAGCAGGAGCACTTTTGTCACTAAAGTTACTCGGGTAAAAAAGCTTCCAGCCCTAAAGCATCAGTGCCCTGTAGCTGCACCCACAACACCAGCAAGTGGCTAAAGGCATAAAAGAGGTCCAGAATCCATTATTGGAGTGCATGTAAGGGAAAGCACATCAGCATTTTAAGTGTGGGAATCATCACAAATCCATTTGTAAAACACTTTTCCTGTACCTTGGATTTCCTCCCCTTGTTTGTGGTCCCTCATGTGCCCAGACAAGGCTGGCCCCTGCTGCTGCACCCACAGATGGGCTCCTCAGCCTGCTGAGCCAGCACTGCCAGTCAGAAAGGAGCAAAGATCTTGGTGGCTTGAGACAGGCAGGAAGGATGCTGAAGAGGGGTGTGGGGTTTCATGATTTTTACTTAGCAAGAATGAAGTAAAAATAACATAGAGGGTCCCAGAGTCAAATCACTTCTGCCCATAACCTTGCTGCTCCTCACAGCCTTGGATTTTCACCTGGTGACTTTTAGCAGCAGAGATGTGAGAAGGCTGTTGTCCTGACTGATAATCTGGTGACAAGGAGGCTTCTCTGGAAAATTGCAGGTCTGAACACTCTCCACCTGAGATGGTCTGACAAGGGAGGTCCTGCTTAGCGTGACGAAGCAAAGAACTACCTTCTCCCAGTGCTTTCTCTTTAGCAACACTATATTTTTGCTTTTTTCTAACGCCAAAAGCTGATGGGTGAACCAAAGGCAGGGCTAGATGTCATATCTCTATGACATAGGATATTCGTCCTAGTGATGCCTCTTCCGATTCTGTGAAGGCACAGAGGAGACAACCCACATGGGCTGCATAACAGCACCTAGTTCTTCCACTGCCTCAGCCATGGGCCTATTTCATTGTGTTTTGTATTGAATGGCTTAGTGCCAGCCTGCACAAATGAGATCTCATGTCTATTGCTAGTATCCAAATGGTTTCTTGTCATGAGGTAGGAGAACAATATTTAGATCTCTCTCCCTTTGGCATAGAAATTCTGGCCTGTAGGCTCCTTCTGTCTCTCTTGATCAGCCCTGGATTCTACTGTGAGATTTTGTGATTGTTGGGGTTGTTTTCATGTATGGCATACCAAAATTATAGCACCATCTGGCAGAAGGTAGTAGGCCAACTAATTCTACCATTTTTGAAGGATGCTGTCAGCGTTTTCTGGCTTGTTCCAGCAGGATCTGAGACAGACATCTTACCCTAGATGCAAGGAACCCACCCAAAAACTCCTTGCTAGCTGTTCATTATCCAATTCTGTAATCACAGAGTTTTTGACATTGCTAAAGCAACCTAGCAAAAACAATGTGCTTGAGCATAATGAAGTCACCTTGAAAAATGCTTGAAGCCCTTAAGGCACCCTTTAAATTATGCCTTTAGCTACTCTACATATTAATTTCCAACCATTTCCCAACTGTTTTGATTAGCTATTGATTAGTACACTCAGCAGGTGAGTTCTTAATGGCCACATAATTCACGTGTATCAAAATCTCATTGGATCTTACTTGATTACTTCTTATTATCAATATTATTCATTATTACCAACATATCAGTATTATACCAAAATCACTGCAGTTATTAATCATGAAGTGCAGTTATTAATACTCACATGTACAACCTGGCCTTACAAGTGGATTACCAACATCCCTGCCACTGACACAACCCTTTCTCTGGGACTACAGGGTTCAAACAATTAAGTTAATTCAGGATTAATTCTATTCAATTTCCACATTTAAAAATAGCCTCTTCTGGATTGGGGAGAGGGAAAAAGTTATCATAATCCTTTGTTTATTTATGCCAAGAAAACCATTTGGGCCCACCTTTCCCCTGCTAGCATTTTTGCCAAGCTGAAAACCCTTCAGGATGTTGGCACATTGAGATACACAACAGCATTTCTTAATAACTTCGACATTTCGAATGCAAACATGAATAACTTGAGTGTGCAGTTGGAGGGAGTGGGATAGCCTACTCCAGTCCAGTCCAGTCCCTGTTCTCAGTGCTGTTACGCATTTTTATCTGATGACTCATGTAAAAGTATTTCTTGTAGCAGAGGCCAGAAAACAAGAAACCCTTCATCCCCCCTTAAGACAGTGATTTTATTACAGTGTGAACCACTCAGGCTTGCACCCCCTTGCAGGCTCTCTCTTCACCCCATAAGTTCTTTATTCTTGGCTGCACAGACTAACACAATAAGAGAGATCTAGAGTGTGCCCACCCAAACATGGCCTATGGTTTAGTTCTTTCCTCAGGAGAGACAGATGGAGGCAAAACCCCTTCCTGAGGACAGGGTTCAACAAGAGCATTGTTCTGCTGCTACCCTGGTGAATAGTTTCACCTTGGGCAATAACGAAAAGGATTGGTAACACTACCTTGGCTCTGTTTTCAAACCAGCCTGGCAAACCAGGTTTTCTTGCAATGCTGTGTGTGCCTCTGCCTACCTGTCAAATTGCTGAAAGTGTGGAGTCTGAACCTTCTCAGTAAATCAACAAATGCAAAGGATTTTTGCAAGCACTTCAGGAACTCTGCAGACCAAAGTGAAGGCTCCTGCAGGGTAAAATGGCTCTCTGTTTAGTTTTGGTCTGAAGCGCCTAATTCCCACCTGCAGCAAAAACTACCTAATCCCTTCCTGCACTGGTGATGAAGGAATATGAAAAGCTACAATCTTGTGCAATTGGGAAAAAATACCTCCAAGGTCCTCATGATCAGCATATATCCCTGCTTCTTGGGAGATGGCAATTAGGTGATTCCAGATGAAGCAAGCTAGAACTGAAAACATGGTCTTGTCCAGAAGAATGGAGTAAAGGTACTACTGGATATTCATATCCAGAGATTCTGCAAGAATCTTTGTGCCTAGCAGACTCTTAAAGAGCTTCATATACCCACACTGAGATTAAAAGAGGTAAGTGAATTGCATTGACTGCAGGAGTGTCATCTGGACCTGTGCTTTCCTCTATAGCTTTGGGTACCCACATGTGTATTTAACACATACTTCTTAAAGTACTTTCTTTTCTGGGTTGGATTATTTTTGTATTATCATAAAAGGGAAACAAGACTGAAAACATCTTGATGTGCAGGAGAAGCACAAGAATAAACATAAGATTTAAAGAATGTCAAAATAGTACTACGGTAGGAACACAGAACAGTAAGAAAATTACTAAATGAAATGTAATAAGCCCATTGCTGATAGAAAAAACAGGGCCACGCTGAATAATAAAAATAAAAATAGAACTACGGGCTGTCTGTGCCAATAATCATCTTCTTTGATGCTCAGTGAATGAGAAAAGGCCTCTGGGATAACAAATATACAGCATTTAATTATGTAATAGGATGTAACCTAGTAAAAGGAGAGTGGAAGGACTTGCAAAAATCACTGCAATAAATGCCCTCCCTCACTGATATTTGACAGCCTTCAGCAGCCTTTCACACTGTACACCAGCCAGCCTGGCTGCTGGAAAGAACCACTGCTAGAGCAAAGCTGGGATGGTCCTGGAGGGTGCATGTGTGGCCAGAGGCAGATCTGCTGGGTCCAGCACAAGGTCCCTGCAAGCTGCCCAAGCACAACACACCTCTATATGTCACATCTGCCACAGTATTTGCAAAACAAAGTGTGAAGTCAAGAATAATATCTGGCAGTACAAATGAGAGCATGAACATCTCTTTGTGATGTGACCTGGCAAAGCCTTGTCATGTGCCAAAGACAAATTTCTAACAGATTCATATCACATTAATATTTGTACAGTGAATTGGGAGAACTTGGGGCACGCTTTGCACCACTGGTAAACTGCTGTGTGAAATAAACAACACCAACATCTCTGAGAATGAGCTACCAATCATGAGATAACATGTAGCCTATACAGGGATTTAAAGGGAATAGAAAAGGGGCTTTAGCTTATCCTTGACTGATACCATTTTACCTGACAATCCAGCCCTCAGCTTCCTTTGCTGAAAGGCAGTTGAGTACACCAGCTGACACACATTGTTGTGTGTCCTATCAGAAAAAATCATCCCAGGCAAATGACCAGTTCAAGAATTTGCAAGTTTAACTTCTTAGCTCCAGAGATGAGACCCGTATCTCCCCGCAGTTTGGAGGAGCTGTTACCAGACCATTCCACATCCTTAGAGTCATGGCAAGGGAAAACATTCACTTTGGAAAACTGATACACCTTATTCTTTGAAAGATGCTATATATTCTTCACAAGAAGCTCTTTAGTAGTTTGACTTCTGAAGGAAATCAGAGCTTTTACAAGAGGTGAAGAACGTGGACTTGGGAAGTGTGGGAAAATGTGACTCTTAGGGGGCTGTGAGAAAAGACCTGGCTAGCACTAGGATAATTAGACAGGTATGTATGCTGATAAAGGAGCCAAAAAGCTTGACACCAGACATTAGAACAGATAAGAGGGAGGCTCTACCAACTCCTGGGCTGCAGCAGTGTTTAGCACACTTGAGTCTTTCTCAGGTTAATTTAGATGTCCTGTTTGCTTATGCCCCACTCACTGTCTCTCTGTAATGGTTGGTGGTGCCCACCCATGTCTCTGTTGATTCACCGTGACCTGAGGAGAAGCAGCGCTGCTGTTCCCCATTTCCAGTCTAACAGAAATCCCATGTTTCAAGCTTCATGTTTTCAGCTTGTTTTATTGGCACATCCCGTAATAACCCAATATGCATTTTCAGCAGGTGCTTTGGCTACAGGTGAGGAAGAGCACAGCCAACAATCAGAAACTTAGCAGGGGTGAATACACCACCAAAACACTTTCCAATTAGAATTCTTACCATGAAGAGGGCAATTGTTGCCAAATGCTTTTTCTCACCCAACCTCCTATGAAAATGGAGCATCACCATGGAATAGCGAAACACGGGGAGTTCCCACAAGGTTAACTCTTACCTGGTTCTCGCACAAAGAGCCCTGTAAACATTTCTCATGCTAGCAGAAAAGAATAGGTCTAGCATATGCATCAAAAAACCACTACCAAGGGTAATCTCTCTGAACTTCTCCTGAAAGACAACATGGATTTTGGGGCCTTCTCCCCTTTACAAGCATGTGCAATAGAAATGAAGCTAACAACATTAGTTATATTACCACAATCTATACCTGGAATGCTATTTCTGGCCTTATAAAATTACAGTTTCCAAATAAGACCCACTCAGTGATTCAGCTGAATAACCAAAAGACTTTTCCCTAATGCTTCCCTCTGCCAAATCTGGAATAGTACTTCAGCCAGCAAGTTCAGTTGTAGTTCAGTGGGCACAGTCAGGTCTAAGGATGCTAAACATATGGTCTCTCAGCTGTAGATCCCAAAGGTTTTGATGAAGAGGACATGCCTCAGCTGCCTCTAATCCTGAAGAATTTGATTGCTTTCTGAGTAGCAGAATGTACCCAAAGAACTTCTACCATTAAAAAAAAAAATAGGCTTATCTTATTTTTTTAATATAGTAAGCAAAGTAAAAACTAGCTATTGTCTGGGCAGTTGCAGTCATTAAAGATGTTTAAATTATTTTCTCTGCTTAATCACAACAGTAGGTTTACCTCATGTATTGGTCTCGCAGACTTACGGTATCTCACTGAGCTACCTAAACTTCAAAGGGCAGAATGTCCCACCACCCTTACCTACAGGTAACAGTAGGAAGCCCTCGTTTTGAACATTTTCATTTGTTAGGTTAAGGTCAACACAGAAAAGACAGCTTTTCCAGACACCCCACAAGAAAACCAGCTCATTCCTGTTATCTGTAAATCCTTATATTAGCCCAGGTTACAAACAGAGGATGAACAGCCAGACCAGGTAGCAAGCAGACATGCTTCCCGTCTCTGGTTGTCATCCAGGTGTCCTTCCATGACACCTGGATAAACCCAGCAAGGATTAAGTACTCTCAGCAGGGCCAGGAAACTGGCCTGGTCTGTGTGGCTGGCCTCCCCCTTCAGCACTGCTTTTACTTACAATTATTTGAGGCTTTGTTAACCAGGCGTGGTCAATTTGACTTCCTCAGCAACAAGCTTAAAAAACAAATAATCCAATTAATGGAAGAAACAGGGTGTAAAAGTGGTTTGAAAGGGTTGGAAAAGCCAAGAGGAGCAGCTGGCACATCCCTGGTGGGACATCTCCTTCCAAACAAGGGCACACAGAAACCCCTTGTTAGCACAGCGGGGACAGCAGTGTGGCTTGCTTTTTGAACCCCGCAGTCCTCAGGACCATGACACATCACTGAGGCTCAAAACCAATACAACAAAGCCCTGTATGCCGAGCAGACATGCAGACTTACAGACCTGCAGTTAAATAAACTCCAGAGACAAATGCTAACAATTGTCAGTGCTGCCCACTTCCGATCCTATGACAACATCTCAACAAGGGCTTATATAAAACTTCTCTCTAGCTCATCAACCCAGCCTTCATTAGGCAGCAACAAAGAAATGTCAGAAGTTATTTAAGAGTATATATTTAGTCCTGAAATGAGTGTTTGTGCTTTAGCTGAGGTGGGAGAAGGGAGTGGGAAGAGGAAGATCGAGAAGTGTTCATAGTTACTCATAGGGCAGCCATGGAGAATATGTGTAGGGCTATTCATTCGAAATGTTGTCTTTGATAATGGCATTCAGCTGCAGAAATCCCTAAATATCATTCATAGAGAGAGAGAACTCCTCTGCCTGCCTGGAATAATTAAAATTCAGGGCTTTGTTTCAAATTCCTTGTACCACTACTCCAATTCTCAGCCTCACTGTATAAAACCATGTGACAAAGAAGTTGTGTGACTACAAAAAACCCCACCATGGATACCCTTTTTCAGAAAGACTCACCACAAATATTAACCCTTTCAAATGCGGGATGAAATTCCTCCCAGCCCCAAGTAACAACTCAACATTGGTGTTTATGGCCACAGCAATATCAGCACATGACCAGGCCTGTAAGATTTGTTGTTGATGGACTGAGGAAAAAGCTATTGGTCTTCCCTATTTGATCCTGCCCCACCCAAGCAGCCAGGATCATGCCTGCAGCCTCCTTACAGCTTCTCCCCACAGTACTGAAGGAAGGAGAAACAGAGGGCATCAGAGAGGAAACACCCCGTCTCCCTTCTCCATCATGCCCTTGCTTATGTGTTTATGTCTGTCCCTTGGAGCAAGGAGAGGAAAGGTCCTCCCTTTATCCTAGAGATAAAATCCTATTCCCTTGCAAGCAACAGCAAAATGATTAATTGCAAATTGCAAAGACTTCATCTGCAGGGTCTTAAGATGAGGCCAAGTCGCAGAACATGTGAAACGTTGAGAAAGGAAAACACCAAGACCGAGTACTGGGGTGCTGCAGGAAAAGGTTAGTCTCTCTTTTTGAAATTCTTGTGAATAAAACTGTTCCAAAACTTTTTGAAGTTTTGTAGATTAGGAACAATAGCCACACTGACAGCAGTAAATTACACTCCATCAACTGTTAATGGCACAGAACATGCATACACCACTTATACTCTCCCACTGATGAGTGCCTGAGACAGCTCTTAATCCAATGAGTTGATTTCCACTCTAGAAAACAGTTGAGGCAGAAGTGAGGATAGTTCAAACGTCTTCTGGAATACCAGTCCAAGCACTAAAATCTAGTTCCTAAGTTCGGTCTTCTTCACGCCAACTGACTCCATGGAGGTTCACTTGCACTGTCACGATTTCCTACAGAAGAAACACCAAAGACGTAACAGAATGTTTTCAAAAACTCTTCAAAAACTAGAAAAATAAAGAGAGAAATAAATGAAATCTAGCATTTGTACCAGTTTCCTACAGGTGCTGCTAACCTCTTGATCACTCACTTTCTGAGCACTTCTTGTTTGTATGTCTTAATTTGCATGAGCCACTCTTGTAGAAGACCAGAGGTGATGATGGAAAAAATGGCTGTGCAGATGTCCTTTGAATTCAATTTATCTGTTGTTTGTCATTTCTTGGATCCTTAGCAGGCACCAGCCTGATTTTGTGTCCCAACTCTGTGGCCTGCAGAAAGTCCAGGCTTGGAAACATGAAACAACAGGGAGTTTACTCAGAACTTCCCATAGCTAGCCAGAGTTGTTTGGCAAAATACATCACTCACAGTAACACTAATTCCATTCTCCACACCTGCATTGAAAAGAAACAAATGAAGTGACAGACTACAAAAGAAAAGCAATTACTTTCCACAAATTAACACTATTTACTTATTACATAAAAATCAGGACTTGTTTCAATTTTCTTACTCATTCTTGTACATTGACTTTTTTTAGATGATGAAATATATTCACTCATTGGGGGAAAACAAATTTTAAAAAGAAAGCTGTAAAGCATTAATTTTCTAAAGACCAAAGAAATTCACTTTAAAGCAGCAGAATCTTTGAAGTGTAATTTCAAAAAAAATTAGTGTCTTCTTTGCTGGACTAGAATAGTTGGATGGAAACAATTATAGTCAGCACTTGCAGGTTCTTTACAGGCTTTCTCACGCACTGCCACAAAGTGAGCCTCTGATGATCTCCTGTCAGGTAACTCCTGTAAGCAGTGATTCAGAGTATATATAGATAATCCTAATCCACAGAAGTGACGGCTGGATGGCAGAAAGCCCGTGAGAAGGACATGTGGAAGGGGAGCTCACCAAACACAGCAGGGGCTGTATGCAGAACCACTGCACCAGAGGCCTCAGCAGCTGCTATTTACAGCTCATCTGGGCTGGCAGCAGCAGCTCCCCTGCTCCAGCACACTGGAGCAAACAGCCAAGGCCGCCAGGGAGCTGTAACACAGGCTAGCATGTAATATTTCACCTTGCAGCTGGCACAGCTTGGTTTCCTACTTTATTAGCTCACTCAGGAGGGGAACACACCATTTTAGGTGTCTCTGCAGGCCTGACACCTCCTTCTCTTAATACTGGCGTGAATCAGGATTGACTCCTCTGTTCCCCCTGCAAGTGCGTTGCACAAGCACAACACGCCAGATGTTTCTCACTGACCAAAAATGTCTTTCACTTTATGGTAAGGGACTCACAGAAACCGTCACTAGCACTGAGCAGCCTAAGATAAACTCACCACGCAGAGTTCAAAGCAGTTTTGGGCTGCTCTGCCTTGGTGAGCTGTCAGTGGAGACACAAAAGAGCTGAACCAGAATCTGGACACACCAACGTATGGTTGTGGCTGTAACTCACCAAAATTAACACAACAGAGGCCTCACTCAGCCTTCCTCTGACCTTATTTTTCCCTGGCCTTCTGCCTGGGGCTCGCAACCCCTACCAGGATGCAACAAAAGCCATTCGGATTTTGCAAACGGAAGCCCAAGCACTGATCCCAGCACACGTCAGGGTGTTGCAGGGCTGTGAGTGAAGCAGCAGGAAACCTCTACCTTTTGCCTGGTCCTGAGCCACTTGTCCCCCAGCACATGCATTTTCACAGCATGTGTCTTCAGAACCCTGAGTGATAAGGTGACCTTGTCATAGCCCTTCTAGTACAAGGGGACCTGCCTAGTGGATGAGGCAAGGACTACAGATATGGTCTCTCCAGACTTCAATGAAGTGTTTGACACCATCTCGCACAGCATCCTCCTGGAAAAACTGGTTGCTCATGTCTTGGGCAGGTGGACTCTAATGGGTAAAAGCCTGGCTGGATGGCCAGGCCCAGAGATTTGTGGTCAATGGGGTCAAATCCACTTGGCAGCTAATCACTAGTGGTGCTCCCCTGGACCCTGTTTTTGGGTCCAGTCCCATTTAACATCTACACTGATGATCTGGACATGAGGATTGAGTGCACCTTGAGTAAATTGCCCGAGGACACTAAGCTGGGTGGGAATGTTGACCTGCTTGAAGGTAGGAAGGCTCTGCAGAGAAATGAACAGACTCAATGGGCTGAGCACAACTGCAGGAGGTTCAATAAGGTGAAGTGCCAGGTCCGCACTTTGGTCACAACAACCCCCTGCAGCACTACAGGCTGGGGGAAGAATGGCTTGAGGGCTGTTCTGCAGAAAGGGACTTGGGGGTGCTGGTTGACAGATGGCTGAATATGAGTCAGCATGTGCCCAGGTGGCAAGGAAGGCCAGCGGCATCCTGGCATGATTCAAGGATAGTGAGGCCAGCAGGATCAGGAAAGTGGTCATTTCCCTGTACTCAGCATTGATGAGGCAGCACTGCATTCAGTTCTGGGCCCCTCGCTTTACAAAGGACGTTGAGGTGCTGGAGCATGTCCAGCAAAGAGCAAGAAGGCTTGTGAAAGGACTAGAAAACATGTCTTATGAGGAACACCTGAGGGAGCTGGGTTTGCTTAGTCTCGAGAAGAGGAGGCTCAGGTGGGATCTCGTTGCTCTCTACAACCACCTGGAAGGAGGCTGTACTGAGGTGGGGATTGATTTCTTCTACTGTGCCTGCAGTGAGAGGACCAGAGGAAATGGCCCTAACCTGATACAGCGGAGATTCAGGTTTGATATTAGAAAAAAATATTTTCACTTTTAGGGTGGTCAGGCATTGGAATAGGTTTCCCAGGGAGGTGGCAGAGTTACCATGCCTGGAAGTGTTTGGTGGCTCCGGGTGGCGGTTTAGTGGTTTAAGGATTACAGTGGTAGTGTCAGGTGGACAGTTGGGCTTGACGACCTTAAAGCTCTCTTTCAATATTGACTCTTCTTTGATTCTGTGATTCTATTAATGTCTACGGGATCATGGGCATCCCTCATAGGGCTGGCAAACCCAGAACCTATCTGCAAAATGCTTTTCATTTTTTGCTGGATTAAAAAAAGGTAATTAGCATAGAATCATAGAATAGTTTGGGTTAGAAGGCACGTTTAAGGGTCATTTACTCTAACACCTCTATAATGAGCAGGGAAATTTTCAGGACAATCAGGTTGCTTAGAGCCCCATCCAGCCTGACCTTGAATGTTTCCTGGGATGGATCATCCAGACTGACCTTGATTGTTTCCAGGGTTGGGGCATCCACCACCCCTCTGGGCAACTTGTTCTGGTGTTTTATCACCCTCATTATAAAAAACTTCTTCCTTTTATTAAATTTAAATCAACCTTTCTTCAGTTTAAAACCACTAGCCCTTGACCTACTGCAACAAGCCCTGCTAAGAAGTCTGTCCCTGTCTTTCTTGTAGTACTGAAAGTACTGAAAATACCTTCTCAGACTTGATTCTGTAAGCTCTGCACTTCTCAGCTTTCTTTTCTGTAAAAGCTGCTTGCTTTTCTTTTCCTCTGATACTTTTTAAGAGCATGCATGGGGTTTAATTTTTTCTCTCCCAAAACTATTTTTCACTTCCCTTCATTGTTTGCCCTTCTTTGAAAAGAGCTTTGAAAACCTAAGGTGGAAAATGTCAATTATTGAAATAGTTGGAAAGCATTTACAGTATTTTCCACAGTATAAAACACTCAGAGGAGTTAACCAGAAGAACATGTAGCAACTTTCCTCTCACAATTCTTTGGGAGATTTAATGCTGGCAATTATAAGAATGCAAATGGTATTTCCAGCTAAACTGTGCTTGTGACGAAGCAATTTATTAGTAGTAGTTTACTAAATTTGGGGATCAAAATACAGAGCTCACCTTATGGTTGTGTCACTGGAGGCAAGGAATGGAGAACAGAGCTTATTCAGACAGATTTATTTTTCTAATAAGATGTGAAGAGTTTTTTTCTTTCTTTTACAAGTAACAAAAGAGCAGCATTTCTTCTCAAGGGTTGATTTCAGAGAAGGATTTAAAATTGCATTAGAAATTTGTGTGGCCCTCAAAGGTGTCATAGAAGAAAGATGACTCTGTTTGCTACTCTATTTCTACATTACTGAGTTTATAGTTAATTGAATTGCTACTGCATTGAGTGATGTTTATGCAGACTGCCTGTTTTCTGCTTTTTGAGTGGAAATTGATAATGAAAAATAGCTGGCTTATAAAAAAGCATAGATACAGGCTACTGCACTTCAGAAACTTATGTCTACATCTTCTGTCCCTTAGGGTACACCTCACACCTCTGTATGACTGGAAATGTATTGCTCTGTAGGGCTGGAAAATTGATGCCTGGGTAAAATGGTGGAAATGAGCAGCAAAAAGGGGCACAGCCTGCATTCCCAACCTTGACCACTTTGCACACATACAGCAATAAAACCTTGGTCACAAATATCCTGAGGGGGAGGAAGGGAGATGAGTTTCCTGCTTGCAGCCCTGTCTGCTCTGCTGCCCTGAGCAGACAAAAGCCTTTCCAATGTCAGGCTGGTTCACACACAGCAGGATAATTTTTTGAATTAGTGACTGACAGCAGTCTGGAGCTTCAATACCCTCACAGTATTGTTCATAGCAATTAACACTTTGGTGGTGACCAGTTAAACACCAGAAACACTCTCTCTCTCCCATCCTGCTGGAAGTGAAAGGAGCACAGGGACAGGACAGAGATGGCAAGAAGGAAAATTGCTGGCATTTCAGCCAGTCGGCTGGGGTCTGCGTGCCCATGGAGGCCCTTGCATCACTCTATATCCTCCTTGTACCTAGATCATAGGTCCTCAGGTGCACCCCCAGCATCTTCCTCTTGCCCCATCCCTCCACCAGGATCACAATTTTCCCCTCCTATATCCCCCACTCTGCCAGCCCCAAGCACCAGGACCCTATGGTCTCACTCCTTTTCTTCCCAATTCAATTCAACCTTGCTGAAATATGGGATGTTCTACCTCCACAATGCGTACCATCTTCCAGAGATGGTGTTGCTGGGACCTGGATCCACACAAAAGGAGATTTACATGGGTGCAACACCATCCAGGAGTTAAGGGAATCTGTGTATTCCCACCCCATAATGAGATCCCTCATTACCACACTGGCACAAGGCCAAGCAACCCCGTTTCCCCTTTCACCAGCTGGATCACTCTTAGAAATTTTTCCTCCCTAGAGGCAAAGGTCTCTACAAGAACAGTGGGCAAGGAGACCCTAGAGGGGGGCCAAGCCACCACCACTCAACTGGGAGAGAAGTGTTAAGCCTTACATGGTGAGTCTGTTCACAGGGTCACATGCAGAAGGGCTTTTCAGGAACTCTGGAAAATACCTGTAAAGAAAATACATTAATCCACACAGTAAACACACTGGCATTTCTGGCCCTGCTGCATGTTTGGACACTTCTGCTTGCCAGGGCAACACTCTATTTTCTGCATGTTGCCTCCAGAAACAGCCTGCATTTTGAACAGTCTTCAGTGCTGAGAGCCAGAGCTGGAGGAGACAAGGATAAGGGGACCACAGAGGGGATGCATTCAGTTGCTGGGAAGCAGCCATAAGCTCTCTACTGTGAAGTGGCTTTTACTGGCATCACCTATTTGCTCTGACACCTGATGCCCAATAGAGCATAAACAGAAAACCCATCAGGAAAATAGTCAGGAAAACAGACAGTAACCCTGTTACTGGGTTTACATTTTCCAGGCCTGATTTGCCGTGAATAGTTGAGCTTTACTGCCAAGGTAAGGGGCACTAGGATCCAAAGTGAGACCTGGTATTCTTGGCGAACTGAATTAACAGCGGCAATGATAGCACGTGACTTGCACTGGAAGTGGGTAGACAGGGAAAGCATGCTGAAAAAGCCATTTGTATTTTCTGAGGGCTCTGGTCCTCAGCTGCAAATTTCAACACCGAATCCACCACTGCTGAGACTTTTGATTAACAAAGAGCACTCTCCTGAATAGATGATTTTACTCCTCATAAAAGAAGTCTTATGGTGATGAATTAGGTTTTATATGAGGTAGTAGAGCAATGAAATATACCCCACTTACCTGGGAAGACTCAATCCCTACCTACACTGGATTCTAGATGAACAAAGTCCACATGCTGCACTTCTTACAGACCCAGTTCTGTTCAGTCACGATACATTTCTGTCTGCAATAGCTACAAGTTTTGCCCAAAAAAATGGTACCTAAAATTGATTTCCATTGTGGCAGCATCTTGGTTTCTGATAGCAGACTAGAGAGATACAAACATCAGAGTCCATCTCCATAATATCACAGCTTTTAAAGCTGGTTGCACATCTTCAGATTCAAAGATCTGGGGACACAATCAAGGCAAACTCCTCTTCAGTATCACCCTTGGTCTTTCCTGATCCCAAACATGATGGAGGCTTTTCTAGCCCCTGCATTTACTGATCACTTCATTTATGTTTCAACATAGCATTCGTGGCAGCCTCTGTTCTAAATCAGGCATTGGGAATATGGGGCACAGGAGGTATGGGTAGATTCAGCTGCATGGCAAAAATAATGATTTCCTGATGCACATGGTATCTCTGTGTTGTACTTCAAGTGCATCCTCCACCTCTTTTCTTTTTTCCTATAGAGATGTATCTTGAAATTATTAAAGGAAAGCAATATCTGGGCATTGCTTCTTTCTGCTACAGTCCAAATTTATAAGCAAATGCACCAGACTTGTTGGTCCTAATTAGTATTGTCTGCATGCCCACAGCTAATGCAGTACATGTTAAAATGCTCTCAGAGTGGACAAACACTGAACAGAGAGTAGTAACTTCTGAGTTTGCTCAAATGCCTCATTAGATTCTCCTTCCAAGCCCAAGTTCACTTTTCCTTATGTCTTTTGACAATTATAGAGGCTAGCAAGGTCAAAAGTTTCCAAAAGTGACCACGCAGAGCTCTAAAGAAACTCCCAACAATTAAAATCCATGACAGTTAAAATGGTCATTGTTCAACTGGAAAGACTCAAGCTCTTCATGTATCAGTCACAGCAAAAGGGTCCCTTTCCTGCTCCCCACTATGAACCTTCATCCTTGGAGCCTGTGAGCCTACCCAGTTGGGATAGGGATAGCAGGCTCCCAGGGACCCATTCCCCTGCTTTATGCTGCAGAAGACCCAGGGTAAGACGTTTATCAGCTCTCTCTTAAACATAGCCCTGGCAAACCTAAAAAAGCTGATTTTGTCATCTTTTATCACTTTTTTTCCCCTCTGAGGCATAAAAATGAACAGGGGACTTGGGACTTACTGACAGAGACCAACTTCTCTACAGTCTCAGGAAACATGGCCTTTGCCATCTTCTCTGAGAAACACACAGTGGTTCATATTTACACAGTGTAAGTTTGGTACACATCCATTTGACCAAGCATGCCAACATTTTGTATTCATTTGGCCCATGATGTCTCCTCATTCATAAAAAAGAAAAAACAGAGGCCTGGATACCCAGTTGCTCTAATTATTTAAAGGAGTTTCTGATGCTGGCAAGGTCTACAGCACACATAATTCAGCCTCCCTACCTTTCTCAAAAACTAGACAAACACGTCAGTGTATTTTATACAAGCCTTACAGGACATTGGTTATTTTATTTACCTGAGGCCAATTTCAATATAAGTGCTTTAAGAAGCTAAAGCCAAATAATGTTAACCCCCTAATTGCCTTGCCATCCCAATTATACTTTTAAGTTCCCACTCTGTTCTCTCTATGACTTGTTTTTTTCAGGTATAAATGGTTTTCAAGAACAATTTGCCTTAAGCGTAATAATGCATTAGTTAAGATTTTACTTCACAGAGTTTGATAAATGTGGAAAAACTGCAGAATTTGAACTCCACTGCCACTTGCTAGGAGTTAACTCTAACTTATGCAACCATGCTGGCTTTGAACAGAGACAGCACCACCAGGCTGTGTGTGACATCTTGAGGTGTTTTAAGATTCTGGTCTCTGATTCCTGTGGTAGTATTTGGTTGAAAAGGCTTGAGAGTAATTGCTTGAGAGCAGAAAACTTGTTCCTTTTTGTTTAAGCACCTGGATAGGATTAGATGTGACATAGCTACATGTTGTCTTGCAGAAATCGTTTAATTTTTCTGTTTTCTGTCCTTGTATGAGGAGTCAAGCCTGCCTTACTAAGCCCACAGTGATCAGCTGAGGAGATACATTCACCAGTTTCTGTGTAATGATCACAAGCCAGTTAGTTCAGTCTTGGGTCTTATATATTTCCTACTCATAATCTGGAGAGCAAATGATTTCATGGTTTTAGAAGAGTAGCCACAGCCTCGTGCCAGAAGAGCAGTGTGCACCTTGGGTCCCACAAGTGGGACAGAGATCTGGTATGTGAGATACTCTCTACTTTCAAGTGGGAAAAATTTCCCAGACAAAGTTTAGATTTCTCTAAAAATTGTGCAGGCATATCTTGTTTTATAACATACCTGAAGAGTATTTTCTTTGCCTATACCTACAGCAGTGGGGCCAGAAATTCCTCCTGAGTGTTGGGGAGATGAACAGAATGGCTTGGGCTGCAGTACACACCTGGTCCAAAGGATCTGTATGCCTGTCAACCCTTTGCACAGACCTCTTGGAAGCAGTTTATGGCTTTGAAATCACCATCCTCTGCTCTCACTTAGATGTTGACCTACTCTGTGAACGTACTACACGGTAAAACTTTTCTCTCTTCCTGTTTCAAAAAAAGTTTGACCTGTTCATGTAACTCACTACAGAAAGGCCAGACATGATCAAAATATTATGGACCAAGTCAGTAATGAACTTGGATGGAATTTGGACATGTAAGTGCAAAAAGTGCAAAACTACAGGTTTCCCTGATGGTTCCCTCACAGTAGACTCTTCTCAGATCAGGGGCCATACCAGCTGGTGAGCATCAAACCCAGAACATGTGAATTTATTTGCATTTCAAAATAGGGGAGGTTTCCCCTGTATCATTTACCTGTGAATGACTGCATGAAGAGAGAGGGAAGCACAAGGGATCTTACATTTTTGTATTGGCTGAAATATATAAGTCCACTAATTATATTATTAAAAAATGCTTTGTTAAAAATTGTTGAAGTCAGATTTTAATGACAATTAAATTAAGTGCAGTGATCTTCCCTTCAGTGAAGTCAGATTTTCAGCTGCTACCCACCATGGCCTTTACCCAGCTGTTACCCAAAGCAATGTTTTTTAAACAAACACTGTGTGCCTTGAAAATTCTGTATGACAGATGATCTCAAAATGAAGATTATTTAAGGGTCTGTGACTAAGGTCCATCAGCAAGTGTCTAGTCTTCCAGGTTGCTGCTACCTCTGTTTGAAAACACCAAAGTGAGTGCTGGCCAGATTATCTCCTCTGTCCATGCTAACACTGCTTACATACATCATATCTCTCTTTCTGCTGTTTTATCTTCCAGAGTGAAGGTAATATCTGAGTAGGTCATTAAATTTTATTCAGAATGTTAAGAACCTTCTCAGCTCTCTTTGACTCTCTGGTCCTATTCACTGCCTGCTTCAGGGGACAGATTAGAGGTCTGCGTTATTTTGCTTTCAGGATTTGTCTCAATGGATCATGTTAAATCCTGCTTCAACTAACATGCAGATGAAAATACAGTATAGTAAAACTTAAAAAATACTACCACAAACACTACCAAGAGTTAGCAGAAAACTCAGGTGGAGGCCTTAGATAGAACAATGGTGGGAGACATGAACACATACGGATACAGAGCACTTGTCTTCCCCTAGACAATCGTGTTCAATACTTATTGTCTTCAAATTAGTGGCTTCCTGACTGCACAGCCATCTCCTTTGCAAACAAATCTTTCCCTGTGGCAAATTCCAGCACCAAAGCAGAGCCATTCAATGTGGTCTACCTCTTGTTCCTGCTCTTTGTGTTGCCAGCTCTTGGGTGGCTGGAAATTGCCTCTGTCAGGAAAGAGCACAGGGAACGGCACTCAGAAATGTTGTGATAAAAAGAGACAGTCAGTGCCCTTCCCAGTGTTTTGTTTTGATACTCTTCAGTTCTCCATTACAAACAATAATGAGAGGCTGAATACCCTGAATAATAACAAACCAGATAATTTTCTTTTTCTGCCCACTCAGTGTTTCTGCTACACAGTTCCCGGGATGCTCATTGCCAGGATGCCAGGTTAGCTCTCAGAAAGCAATACAGAAATGTGCCACCCAAATGGCAGCATTCTTGACCCTGAGCCAGGAGTGGACCCAGCAAGGCTGGGAGAAAAAGGTGGGTGCAGAGTGGACAGGGCTGCACCACTGCTGTGTTTCTGGAAGCAACAAAGCTCTGTTCTCACACCACTGCCTTTGAGCAAAGTCCTGCCAGGTCCACGCTGGCTCTTTGCCCGTGATACAATTTACCCACAAACAAGATAATTCATCCATGGAAAATGAACAGTGGATCTATCAGCTGTTTCTTTTGTAAAACTGCCACCCTGCAGCAACACCAATGAAGCATGACCTTGGTGTAGGCACTGTTGCTCTTGCTTTGACACCTTGTCGACAACGTTCCACATGCCAACAGCTACAACCCTCAGTGAGCTGACGGGGGTACCAGAAGCTGAACCTCAGAAGGACTTTTTGCCTGTACCAGCTATCCCAGTCATCTGCTGTGTCTGGCTTCTCAGTTCCATCACTCAACACCATTCCAGCCAGTTTGATGCAGTGCTGCTGTGTGCTCTGCGGGTGCAGCCTGAGCCTTTGTCACCCAACCATGGTTTGGTTTGCCAGAAGCTCAGTCTTCAGTACTCTCACTTGCACTGGTTTGAGATCAAGACTCTTTGGTAATCCACTGACCTGAGACTTTAAAGTAATACAGGCAACTCAGCATCTACATAGATTCCCATGGATTTCTGCAAATAAGCTGCTTGAATGGAAAGGAAGTGGCTAAAGACCAGTGAAGGTTTGTGCCCAAAGATTTTTGAGTCTATCTATCAGCATCTGAAGGTAAGGAGTTGTCATGGGGACTTCAGCCTTTCATCAGCACTGGAAAATGACACATAGCCACTTAGCTACAAAACCCCGGTATTTAGATATTTGTCTCCTAGTACTTATATAATTCTAAACTTGTAGTCCTAAAGTCTCGGTCCTTTTGTCCTCATTATTTAGATAATTAGACCTCACAAAGCCTTATGAAAACGGTGATGATATTCCGAAATTGTTAACTTGAATTAATAAGACTTGAGGGGGGAGAGTGTTTCAGGGTTTTTTCGGTAGATCTTCTAGGTAGAACTACTAACAGACTTGCTGTCTGAAGAGGCTTTCTGCCAGTCCACTGCATCCTGCCTTGCATGGACTCACCATGGCAAGCCAGAGCTCCTCTACTAAGAGAATCAAATGAGTTATGGATCATTATATCTTAGAAACACAGATGGAACTTTTTGATAAACTTCTGATATTGTACTGTTTATTAATATGTGGAGCTGTTACACAGTTTCTGCAGGTACTGGAGTAGATATTTACAAGTACCAGGTAACCACTTTCCCTTTAAACTAAACTCATTTAGGGGATTGCTGAATCAGGAACTGTATGTCTTTCTACTGTGTCTTTTGAAGTTAATCTCCTGTATTTATACTAGATTTTTTTTTCATCAATAATGATCTTAGATAAAACAGTGTATATTCACCCATGGATATTGTCTATGCACTTCCGAATACCTTGATGGAATTGCAAATTATAGTTTACATTCTAGTATACTGGAATATTATACCAGCACTTCCTGTGATAATCTCGTAAATGCTATGATCTTTATTATCTCAGTAAATTTTTCTTCTTGAAGTTACCCAGGAATTTTAGGAGATCTTCATACAGATACTTAAAGAAATTAGTCATTTTATATATCTCATTTGGCCAGATCACACTTAATGAGTACCAGTTTAGTAGCCTTTGGGAGCATTTTATTAAATTCTCACATCCAACTTCATCAGAAAGAACCCTCATGCCATACTTCTACTTCTCTGTGCCCAGACTCACAGGCTTATCCTGTCACTAATCCTCTGACTTCAGGGAAACTGCTGGGGGAATATGATGCTATTCACATAACTAAAGGCATCACAGTCTGTCTCTTCAAAAGATATTTTTTCTCTTTAAACCCAACCTGCACCTAACTAACCTGGCAGCAATAATTTTTAGAGCTGTGTGGTTTACTCTCATCTACTTGTTCTAGTCGTTCCACTACACTGCTGATCTGCACAGGGAGACTGAAAAAAAATGAGCCAAAACATCAGTTGAGTAAACCTTCACTTCACAAAAGAGAAAAACTTGACAAATCTGACAGGCTAGTGCAAAAGGAGCATAGAAATCCCTACCAAAAATATGTGGGAGGGAACGTATATTTAAAATAGGACCGCCTAATTCAGCTGCTAAGTCAGTGTAAGGAGCTCTGTACGTCTGTGTGTGAGGGAGGGAGAGGGAAAGACAGAGAGGGAGAGAGGAGCAGAGGGAGGGAGGGGGGGGAGAAAGAGACCAATGTGCCTTTCACAGAGCTGGGAGCTTGATGGGAATGTTTGATTAGCTCCTCTCTGAAAGAAAAAAGGTGTCCAGGCCTCCCTCTGCTGCCTGCCTCTTTTTCTGTAAAATAATGTTGGCTGGAGTTCGGGGTACAGAAAAGCTTGGAAAAAAATCCACTCTCATACTGTGTGGAGAAAAGGAATAAAAAGTTGCGCACACCTCAAGCAAGGTAATTCTGATGTTGTTTCTCTGCTATATTTATTTAGGGGGGAGTGGGGGAAGTTGTGTTTTTTGCCTGTTGATAATAGTTAAATATTTTCACTGCTGAGAAACTGTAGGGACATGATGTTTTATTTAGCATTCCAGCTGTGTGCTTAGGATCAAAGACCTAAGAAGTTGAAGACATAAAAGTAGAATGAAATTGTACTTTACTCATATATACTTCATGAAGTATTTATGAAAGCATTAAGCCCCTGCTGTTAAAGTGGACACATATACTCATTCCCTGAACAGCAAGAGCTTAGCTATATGATAAAGAATGGTGTGTATAAGCCACACACCAATAGATATTAATTCAAGCCTTCTGTTCAAATAGTGTGTGATAGACAGTGCAACTTGTTCCTAAGTTTAAAACTGTTTTGCTTTCAAGACTTTTTCACGAAGTCTTTTTGATCAATAAGAAGGTGTGTCCTGTATCATTAATTAACACTACCTGGCACTGGGGAACACTAATCTCCAAGGCACAGAATGGAAAATGGTATTATTCCAGTGATGTGTGTTTCTGTGGCGTGAACTCCCTCGCTAATGGATAGAGATGTATGAACAGTACAGTAGCCTAGACTCTATACAGCCTTTTGTGATGAGTGCTTGTTTTGGTGGTGAGGCTCCAAAAATGAATAGCATTGTCAAGCCTGCCACAGCCGCTCAGCTCTCTGTGGAGAGATTAGAGTCTGGATAAGTCTCTTCAAAATGTGATTTCTCTCCGCTAGTACAAACATGAACCAAATGCCCCAAGCTAAATATCAACTCTAGTTAATATTTTGTTCCTAGAGTTTATGACAACTACACCACATTCAGAGCAAAAAGCAAAATTACAGATTACAGAGGCAAGTCCTCCTTAGAGCACACTGCTTTTTCTCTAACCTCTCCAAAATGTAAACAAAACACCAAAACAAAAGAAAACATACACAGGGAAAAATGTGTTTAGATGGCTGTTAAAATACATTTTACTGAGAAGAGCCATGGGGTTGTATGTGTTTATAGCTTTTGTTTTCCTATATGCATCCTGAAATTAAAAACACTTTGCATTTGTCTACACTCAAAGAAAATCTATGTTTTTCTGTATCTGTATTATCATATTCAGACTTTACTCAGTTCATCACTTGAATGACAGTCATGGCTGTAAGACTGATCTCTTTCAGAGATGCACAGAGAACTCAAGCAAAAATAACTGCATGACAAACACATTAATTTTCAAGTATTAAGTTGGTATCTTATATTAAACAGACTTATTTTGCTTGCATTTTTTATCTAATCCTTTGAGTTGCTGGGGTTGTTCTCACCGGGATGACTTCCTGTCTTTTAGCTATTCAGGACATAAAAAGCATTTATTTAAGAAGAAACTTTGAATGTATTGCTAATACTGTGTTTCCACCTGTAGTAGTAATGTTATGTTCTTAACTTGCCTTTAACTTGTTCCTACCTTTACTTTATGTAAGTCACTTTTCCCCTAGTGGTATAATTACAGCACTTACCACTGACTGGCTGAACCAAGCAGTTTTACTAGCTACACGAGCTTTCCTCACACTTGGAATGCAAGAGAGATACTCGACGTCGATTCTCTTTTGTCTAATAAGGATGAGATCCTACAAAAGCCTTTCCTTTAGAGGGGGCATTAACAAGGTGTTCCCTTTTCACCCAGTTACTGACTTCCACAGAAGTAGCAGGAAATGAATTTTTACTCTCCTTTTAGTCAAAATTAATTGGAGTATTTCTAAAAGGGGACTGCCTGAGCCACATTGTGAACACAGAAGCTGGGAAAACAGACTAATTACTTCATGTTAAACATCAGAATTACTTATTATTTCTAGCCATTGTTTCTTAGAAAACTTTGCTAAAAATAAACCTGAAGTTTATGTAACAATGGCATCAAAAACTTGACCATATCTGGTCTGTCTGGGGAATTTTGAACTTTTTCCTTTTCACCTCTGAACCACAAATAAAGCTCTAGTCAGAAAATACTGCAAACCTAAGGCTCAGATCATGCATGTACAAGTCCCCCACTTTACAAAAATCTCCTAAATCACAGAACCATAGATTGGTTTGGGTTGGAAGGAACCTTAAAGACCACCTAACCATTCCAACCCCGCTGCCATGAGCAGGGATAACTTTCACCAGACCAGGTTGCTCAGAGCCGTATCCAGTCTGGCCTTGAACACTTCATGTGACATCCCCAACTTCTCTGGGCAATCTGTGGCAGTGCCTCACCTTCCTCAAAGTGAAGAATTTCTTCCTAGTATCTAATCTAAACCTACTCTCTTTCAGTTTAAATGTTGATAGGTAAGTCATTTAAGGCACCTGGATGAAATGAGCAAGAAAAAGTGATAGCTCTGTTTAGTACCTGCAAGTATGCCTGTATTCGTGAGAAAAAGTTCTGTGGCACTTGTAGACATGAACAGCCTGTATAGTGGGACTGGCATGGGCAGGTGCCAGAGCAACAAAATCTGTGTTGGTCCATTGCAATTGGCTGGGATGACAGTGTCTTTTCTGGATAGGTAATGAAAAACAAAAGTCTGGAATTTTCTGGAAGTCCTGGGGGGATGTTCTGGCCCCCTGAAGCTCTGGGTACACCCCAGGACTCCTCCAGCCTGCTGCACCATCAGCTGAAGTTTAGATTTCTCATTCAGGGCTCAGGAAGTGGACACTGAACATACAATATGTCCTTCCTTCTAAAAACCTGTCCATCATACCGGTTGTGTTGAGAAACAGAAACACAGAAGTGCAAAACTGGTGTTTGATTTTTTAAAAATAAAAGAAAAATAATAATCATAATAATCATCAGCATGTACGGTACAAAAAGCCAGGGAGGCTGCAGCTACAGTAGTCACGGGTCTGCCCTCTGCACCTTCCTCCTGTGGAGTAGATTTTTAAGTTCAGAGTCGGAGGGAGAAATAGGTGCTTAACACCTACTTAGAGCACTTCAATTCCTCTTTTGAACTTGCCGGGGCACAAGGAGCCCCCTTGTCCCAGCGCCGCCTGGGGAGCCTGCGCTAGAGCTCAGCTGGGCCCTGGGACAATGCAGCCCCTGTTCTGGGCCCGGCTGTCGCACAGAGACTATAATTATCTCTCTTCTAATGACCAGCCAGGCAAGATAACAGTTTTCATGCTATGTTTAGAAAACAATGTCTTACTACAAATTGACGGTTCATTCGTCTGCAAAAGAGTCTCTCTAACAGTCCTAAAGCAGCTGCCATTCTTTTGCATCCCAGTTCCTTTATTTGCTGCACATTTCCCTTTTGGAAAACCTGAGTAAATGCTGCGCAGGCAGCACAGCTTTCTGCTGCCACACAAGAAGCTCAGAAAGGCACAGAAATGCCCAGAAAATCTGTAGCTGTTGAGATTGTATCTCTGTTAGTAAATAAAACCCTGACGGTGTGTCTTGTCAGACCCTGCATCACCCTTGTGAACTCTCGAAGCCCCCAGCCCAAAGGGGCTGCAGGCACCGCTGCAAGCACGATGCAGGGCAGCAGTAAAACTGCCTTGTACCGACTCCTGACGATGCCCAGAGGAAAGCAAGCTGATGCAAAAAAGAGGGATGTGAAGGGACTTGTAGATAAAATGGGAGCATGTATTACTGACAAACTTTTCTTCCAGCACTGCGGCCCATAGACAAGTCAGGGTCTACTGAAATTCTGTAGGCTCCAAAGGCATCTGTGGGGTAGCTGTACTGAGCAGCAGCGACTGAAGCTTGTGTGGGTATAGCTGCCCCTTGCAAAGACCGTGAGGTGCCAGGTTTGGGCAGTCCTGACAGCATGGCACTCATGGGCGAGCTGCCCAAGTATTTGCTCTGGGCTCAGCAAACATTCTGCGCCTAACTCTGTGCTGGGGCAGCTCTACATTTAGTGGTGTCTGAGGGCTGCTACCACATCCTCTGCAGGTGCCCTGCCAGCAGAGAACAGAGCCCATTCCCTATTTCTGCAGCCAGCTCACCCTCATCTCGCTTGCCATCTTTTCTGTTCTCCTCTGCAGCAGGACGTGGCTGGGTTGCCTTGGGCTGTCTTTCCTCTTTGGGCTCATTTTTCAGTGACCGGGGCCTGGAAAAAAACCCAGAAAGTGTTGAACAGAAAGAAAATTTCCCAACGGCTTGGAAGCATCAATATTTCTCATGAAAATGCATTTTAATTTCAAAAAATAAATAACACCATCTGCAGCGTTGTCCTTCTCTTTTTAAGCAGAACGCCCAAATCTATAGCTCATATCCTGAACTGGAAACACGTTCGCATTCAGAAGAGTATAAGCATCTCTGGTTCATTCAAATTATCTAGGTTTATGCAGCTCTTAACACCAGTCTTGCTTGAACTGACTTTCCAGCACTTCTAAAGTCCATCCCATCTTTGCTTTATCTCCAGAACTTCAGAGTGCATTAAGAGGTCAGTGGCACATTAAGAACACAGTCAGTTACCCTTAATGTGACTCATTCTACAGAACATCCCATAGACACAGATATAAAAAATACATTCAACTTGCATTTGCAAACTGTTACTCAGCCTATCACCTTATAAAATATCTTTGTAAATGTAACACATGTAACACAGCAGCCAACAGTCCTTCAGCTGGCAGCTTGTTTCGTATGAAAGAAGTGCATAATTGCCAAGTGACAGTTACACATGCGCCAAAATTTCAGGGAAAATTCTGAATGTTCTCGTGTAGCTTCGTGCAGTCCTTTAATGTCCCCACCAGGATGATCTGGGGATTTCCAACACCTTCAGTCTTGTACACAAAACTGTGGAAATTTTTACCTCTCAAAAATCACTCATTTACAAGGAAGTTTGGACACAGCCATGTCTGTGCCTCTCAATCTCCCTGCCAGGTTCCTTTAGGGACTCAGAAGGCTTCATTCTTTTTTGTTTCCCCCAAATACATCGTTCACCCTTCAGCCCATAGAACAGGGGTGAGACATAGAGGAAAGCTGGCAGCAGTGCTGTGTATTCTGGCTGTGGACAACTTCAGTGAGTCAGAGCTACAAAAGGGTAAGGGCTCCCTGACTACAGGGCTATTTTCACAGCTGCCAGCCAGCTGAGGATGATGGGAGTCCGTCCTGCTCGCCTTGGTGGGAGCCCATCCTTCTCACTTCTCTTGCACTGCATCTTCAACACTTCAGAATTTTGTTCTCCTGGGCTTGGCTGAAGAAGTTTTAGGACATGAAGCATAGGAAGAAAGAGGCTGTTTGGAAATGAGACTACATGGGTAGGGGAGTGTCCAGATGGGGGAAGTGAGAGGTTAGAGAAGTATAGAGTAGTTCCAATGGAACAATTTGGTACAAATATTACAAGGGCAATTACTGGCATCACATAAGTCAGAAAAACCTACTTTCACCCTGTTTTGGAGACAGATTTTCCACCAAACTGCATCTCAAAATATGTGGTCATTTGAGACATAAAGCCTCAGTCTTCCGTGGTCTACATCTTCTATTCTCATTGGTGAGATCTGTGTGTAGAAAGAAATACATAGATTAGGGAATAATTAGATTTGAAGTAGAAGCTCATATGGTAATCTCCTAAAGCCAAAGTTCAGAACAAAATTCCTGAGCATGGAAGTAGATTATACAATACTGAGGTCTGCAGGCTTGGTTTGTTTTAAAAACAAAAGACCACAAATTAAGAGTTCCTGCTCCCAGTCCGTGTGGTTTCCTTTTTTGATCTTGGTCTCTCAGAAGCAGAACCCTGTGGTTCATTTCTATGCAAAACCAGAAGGTTTTAAAATATTCTAATATACAAAATTAGTAAAAGAATGTTTCTCAGCAATTTCTGGCTGCACCTACACTGTCACAGTATCCAGGACTGGGCTCTGGAGGCCACTTTCTCTGCCATCATGTTTTCTAGCTCTTCATTTCCCCTCCAGGGCACTCAGATACCAAGGAATGTAGTTTTGGAAGCTTAGCTATTCCTCATGTTGTCTGCATGACCCATATGTTAGAGAGACCACTCCTGCCAGTTGCCAAGGGCTGCCAACACACATGCCATAAGGCTGCACAGCTTGGCCCTCACTGTGTCGTGTCTCTCACCAGCACCTCCACCAACAGCATGTCTTCAGAAAACCAGCACTACCCATAATAGCCTCATTTATAGTGCTGGCACTCATTCAAATCCATAGCTCACTTTCCTCCCAAAAGAAGCCTGGAGCCCCGAGATGTCTTCTTCAGTCATTAAAAAATGGAAACACTACTCACAGGTCCATGGTTTTCAAAGTGTTCCCCAGAAGAGCCCTCGTCAGGTGAGAGACCTCAGCCTGACTGTGCCTGCTGGGTTGCAGGTGGGCTGCAGACCAGCATCAGGTGGGAGGGATACAACTGGAACAGTCTGTAGCAAAGGCAAAGCAGCAATGACCACGGGCTGGGGAGGGTCATGGGCAGGGTATGGAGGAGGGTGGCCATGCAGAACGTCCTGGGGTGTGGGGTCGGGCATCCTGACCCTCAGCAGCTGACCCTTCAAGGAGGCAAGTGATTTGGAGGTCCCAACAAAGCAGCACTAGAAGATGACTGAGGGGCATAAGGTGGTTTGGGGTTGTTTTCTGATTTGGCTTTTGTAGTGACCTCCTAGTAGTACAGGTTAGTTTTTTCTAAACTAAAGGTATCCGAAAGATATTTATCTGAGAAGGCTTGAAGGAAACATTTCCAATTAGAAATAATGCAGTTAAGAAGAAATAACATTTTTTGAAAAGTACAAAATATATAAGGAAAAATGTTATGCAGTGCAAGGAGCATGAGACTATCATTTTTAAGAGATCTGTAATGCAAAATTGAAACTAATTTCTTAACTTCAATTTTCTGGTTTCCACCACAGAAGTGGATTTCAGCTTAGGCTTTCAAAATGGTTTCTACAGCATTCCTGTGTTTCCTGATTTGCTGAAGACCTTTTGTGAAAGGTGGTTCCTTGATCAAGTTGTCATTACTAGACATAAATTAATTTCACCACTTACTGCCTTACTTCAAACCAGTGCCACATGCCAGGGTAGTTCCAGTTTTGGTTTGTTTTTTTTTTAATAACAAATATTTTCTGACTCCTTATCCAACCAGTCCCTGGCTTTGGCATGGGACATCACTAGTCATACAAACTGTAGGAGTTACTGAATTGATAAAAGTTTTCCGTGAGCTATTGTATAAATTTACTAGCATGCTTAACGATGAGTTTGGCTTTTGATCTAGACATATAATTCACTTTTGTAGTAAAGGGTTACGTGTAGCTTTAATAAGCAGAGAGTAAACATCCTAAGGTTTCTCTAAATTTCTGCTTCTAAGTTTCTACCTAAAAAAAAATGTTGTTTTGTTTGAACATGCTACAGAAATTCCAAAACCATCCCCAGGGTTATGTGCAGTTTTTTCAGTGCCTTTAACAGAAATTCTTTGCTTTCAGACTAAATATGTACCTTTAGGGCAATTCTGACACACGACACCAATTCTTAGTTTGCAGGCAGCACAACAGCATGGTTACTCCGTGCTCTTTATTGTCCAATCTGAGAAACCATGTATTGCACTTTAAAAAGTCACTTTGACCTGTTTGAACTATTTGTTGGAAATAGAAAATGGGACATTTTCTAAAAAAAAAAAGAAAGAAGGAAATGTGGCCACAAATCTCATGCTACAAAGCTAGCACAACCCTCCACAGCACTGCTGAATTGCAAGTACTTGCCTCTGCCCTCTATTTCTTGGGAAAATGGCAGTGCCAGAGATTGATGGCACCTGGCTGGGGTCTGAATGATGTTAAGCAGAAGTAGTCAAATTAGAAAAGGGGAAGAAGTTTGCCTGAGAGTGAGGGGGGCAGATATGTGAGCAGACAAAAGCCATGGTGGGGAGGAGAACAGAGGGAGGAATTTTTCTGGATAGGGATTCACAGGTTTAAGCTAACAGCAATTCCCAATGAGGTACGAAAGCTGTGCATCAAAATGAAAAATTAATGCATAATATATTAGCAGAAACCAGGAAAGCACACTGTAATGGTCCCTAAAGAAGTCATCATCCAGATAGTCCAAATTATATTTTCTCTGTGGGTGGGTGACATATTCTAAATGTATCCTTCCTTTGCTGGAAGGGGCAGGTCAGACCAACATAATTGATGGCTTTCTTGCTGAGACAGATGAACGTGTATAATCATTGCAGTTTTATTTAAGCTCTGAGAAAGGTCCGGCAAGTTAAATCACACTGTAGTCTTAAATAAATTACTTTCTTCTGAAAGAGCTCTGTGGTAAGTAGAGAAATCATCGTCACTGTTACTTCAACCTTATGTTTTAATTTCAGGGCATTGCATGAACACAAAATGAGTAGTGCAGAGCTGCTTGCATTTTTTTGTCTCTAAATTGCTGGATATAGCATCTCTTCATTATACTTACCTGAATGAGAGCTATTTTAGACTAAATTCTTCTTGCCAACCTGCATATAAACATTTGTTCAATCAGCTCAGAAAAAAATTACTCCTGTGCCCAAAGTGCAACTTAGGTAGAATTTAGACCTCTGAATCCACCCATACCTCACTTCAATGACTTGAGAGTGACTTGACAGGTACCCCATAAGACGTACTGGCTACCAGCAGTCCCCACAGCCCTCCTGTGAGCCAGGAACCTCACGGAGCAGAGCAGGCACCATTTTAAACATTATGTGGCAGCCACAACAATCAAAGTCTTGTAATAAAAAGCAAGTGGTGAGAAACTTTAATCAGGGGTAACTGTATCAGGGCTGTCCATGGCCTCAGAGAGTTTGAACCCAAGTTTTCTTCATTACTAAAGAAGTCCCCCATCATCAGACTCCAGGGCACAAAAGGTTGGGAGACCCCAATTTTCTGTGACAAAGAAGGACTCATTTGCAACCAGAAATGCCAAACATGGGGTCAGAAAGAAAGCAAGTGAGGAGGGGACTGACTTGCATGGAAGCGGAGGAGAGCCAGAGTCTCCCTGCTTCCTCTTCCCCATCTGAATGTGCAAATCACGGGCCTGCAGCAAGAAGTGGCTGCCCTGAAGGTGGGGGACCACCACTGCCCGGATGTGGGATTCACATGGCCACGGAAAGCATCTGGCAAACAGGCTGTGGCTACACTGTCTTAGGAGGTAAGGAGTATGTTAATGCAAAGAATCTTTAAGTGGAAGAGCACAAGCTGTCCCTGGGCCCGGAGACTCCTTTAACAGTGGTTTCGTTATTCATTTTACTAAACACACAACTGCTGAAGGTGTGACATATGATACTTCTTACAACCCCTCTACCACAAGGGAAAAACCTGCAGCCATTGAAGCCTTGTTGGCTTTCTGAGACACTGGGTAATTAAGTAGAGCGTTACTACTGTGCTCTGAAGCTCAGCAGTGCTTCCAGGAAGCACTTTTGCATTCTTTCATATATGAAAGAAAACAGGTGACCGTTCACTCACCTTTTTTTATAGCAGCAGGTGATGAAGTCTATGATATTTTTCAATTCCTGAATGCATATATTCTATTTCAGACCACACAAAGAGTTAAGTCTATCCTCCCATGCAGACAAGCTCACCTCACAAAACAGCACCTTGTATCTTACATTTTGTGACCTGGCCTGGAATACTTACAGGCTAATCTAAGCCTCCGAAATGAACTATAGCTATCAATTCAAACTTTCTCAGCAAAACTCAGTACCTCCAGTTTTTCAGAAGGCAGCCACTTAGATATTCTTTTTATGTACAGACTTCCAGAGCAACTCAGTGCACCGAGGGTACATAACTTCTTCCCTCTGAAAAGAAAAGGGGTGAAACTAAACCACATGTGACAAGTGCCAGTCATATTACCTAGCGTGCACCAAAATGAACAGTTCTTGTACTGCCAAGCAAGGTACAACACTATGGGTACAGAGTATGAGCATGAAACAAGGAAAGGGTTAAACAAAAAGAAAACCAAACAACAAAATATAAAATGCTTTCCTCTAGAAGATGACGATCAGTTCTTGTTTATCCAAATCGGTTTATTCACACTTACACCCAGCCCACTTGATTTTCCCATGAAGGGCACATATTTAACTCAACCCACAGTTCTTAGAGATCATGCTGTTAACTCCATGCCACTTGCTCAAATAGCTTTCAAACAAAGTCCATTTCTGTTTTTCTTTATGTTGCCAGTGTTGCTGAGATATTAGAACCCCTTGAAAAGGAGAACAATAACACACACTACTATGGTACAAAGAGAGTATACAAATTAATTTCTGTGGCACAGGAGATTACAGGAGATAAACTGCTTACTCCTGCAGAGGCAAAGCACATGGCCCTAGCAAAGAATTTCAGCTTGCACGTGGAACGGACAGCAGTGCCTGACACCAAAAACCAAGGACTTAAAAATCTACACTTCCTCCAGAAAATGTTACAGTTTGCCATACTGTGACAGTTTATGTGCATTTAAACCATCTGTTTGTTTGTAGTATGTAGCAACTCTCTGAGATCTTTATAAAAGTCAAGTTGCTAATAAAAGGTCAGTATAAAAATCTTACTTTATACACAGAAAGAATGGTTTGCTAACTCTGTTTCTCCACTAACATTCAAGCTTTTTCAAGTGTTTGTGCTCAGGAAGAAGTAATCAACAAAATAGTCTTTCAAATAGACCTTTGATTTTAAAAGGTAAAATATCAGCAGCATTAGGAAACTCTGAAGGAGATGCTTCTTACTACATTTGTACTTAGCTGGGATTGAAGCACATGTTAATGTAATGCATATACTTAATAGCTTTCCTAGGCATAAGAGTCACTTCTGTAATGACAGTCTGAAAGATTCAGATGGGAAAATATGCTCTGATAAACAGAGATCCAGCACACAGTTTAGGAGATTTAACAGTGAATAGTCACTACTTCCCAGTTCTGATTGGGACTGTAAATACTGCCTTAATAGAAATCTGATTAGGAGAAATCTCAGCAAAACTCACGCTCCAGACTAATCCAAAGTAGAAACTTTTCCGTTTGTTTTAATGGGATCTATTCATTTTGTAAAGGAACAAAGGAAGTACAGGTTTGTATTCAATAGCAAAGTATCATTCTTGATCTACAGATAAAACATCCCCAAACCTTTCAGTGGACCTACACAGACTAAAAAGTCTGTTGTAATTATGGGTTGGAGCCCTGCTTTCCCGTTCCTTCCCAGAGAAAAAAAAAAAAAAACAACACTGCTTTATTGCAAGCTGTTGATCCCTTTACCAGCCTGAAGAAGCAGATGCCATGCTAGTGCACACTATAGGAGATCTTACATAGCTTAAATCAGGTGTCACCCTAGGCCCCAAATACAATGAATGCACACAGACTTCCCACAACAGAAAGCCTGGAGCTTCTATGCCTGATGCTTAATAGTCAGAAGTGTAAATCCTCCTGTGCATTTCCCCATGTGACAGACCAAGGTCTAAAGGCCAGGACCACCCCTTGGAGTACTGTCACCAGAGCTGTGTCACAGGATGTCTGTGCATTTCTCCTGATGTGCCACTGCCAAATGTAGAAATTAATATAGTGGCAAAAATAAGTTTCTTTACTATTATAATTTATTTCCATGAAGATACTAGTATAAACTGCACCAGAAAAGGTACTGAGTCCACAGTAAGTGCTTTTCTGTTTAGCTAAACTGTTGAGTAAATCTAACAGCCTTGTCTAAATCCTTCCGGTGTCTTCCTTATTGATAAAGATCTGTTATTGCAGTGAGGGTTCTGCTGTTCTCTGCTGACCCCCTGACAGGCTTTACATATTAAATCCTTTTAGATTTATTTGCTTATTTCTGCAGTAAATTAATAATAATTTAGGAACAAAAGCCCACTTTCTGTTGCCATGAAGAGCAGTGCCCACCAGCAGACTAGGTAGAGATGCTGGTGCAATGCAATTGCAGGCAAGCCTAGGGTACTGCCACCCAAGAAGACCTGGATGGCTCCAGGAGTGGCTGGCCATGCCCTGGGGACAGCAGGGCTGGGGGGCAGCAGGGCCTTCAGAAGGCAGTGGGAAGTCTTGTGCAGCACTGGTGATACAGGTGGTTACACATTTTGTAAGACAAGAAAAGTTAGGCAGTATTGGACTCTCTCCGCAGAACACACAGCAGCCCACCCATGAAGCCAGATTTTACACGAATGCTTTACCATCTCAGACCTCTTCTACTCTAATTAAACTGGTGAAGAAAATATCTCAGCACCAAGTCAAATACTGTCGGGACAAATTCACACAAATCTCTTTGACTTTAAATAAAGGTGCCGCTGCTGAATTTATTCACTGCAAATTTTGGGAATGCTCATATTAAGATGCCTTTTGCAAAGTCTAAGCCAGTGTCAGTATAATCTTTAATGGTGCATGGTAGTTCTGCAAATGAATTGCAACTCTTATTCTGCCTCTTCTTTTTCAGCGATTGACCTAAAGTGAAAATCCTTTGAAGGAGAGCAATTGTTTGATACCTCTGTTGTGTTAATGGGTTGAAACATAAAAGAGAGGAGAAAAGCATCTAAGTTTCGCTGAGCACTCTTCTACATCTTGTTGCTACTTCTTTTAACAGCTTCACAGTGGAAATACACTGCAGTAAATGCTTAAAATGGATTTTTGTTCCAAAAGATGGGCAACGCTTTTTAATAGAACCTATCCATGACAGCAGAATATCACCACATAACTGCTCTTGCTGCTATGGCTTGTACAGCCTGGGGTCACCCCCACTGCACTGCCCATCATTTTTCAGAAAGACACAGTCACCATGCTGAGCCACTTTCCATAGCCCCTGGATTCAGTTCAATGGCTTCTGAGAAACCTCTGCTGCTTTCAGCTTTAGCAGCCTAGCAGGAAAACTTTTTCAGGGAGATCACCAAGGAAAGACATTGTGCTATTAGGAAGTGACACTGTTAGTATGTCCTGGTATTTGAAATTCTCCAACTGTGGCACAGAAACAAAAATCAGAGGTGCATCTGCTCTATGTGAAAAGAATTATAAATTATATAGACATATTACTGGCTAAACACAGTTTAGGTTAGCCTACTATTTTAGTCATCCTCATAGCATGTGGCTTGCTTAAAAAGAAGAGCAATTAAAGTAAAAATATGGAAACATCTTATAGGAAGACAGAATGCAGATTTTCTTTCTCTCCTGTATCTGCCTTCTTAGTCTAACTTTCTGGGGTGACCTACTGATTAATTATGAGTGCCCAACACAGGATTCCTTCAACCATCATGAAATAACAACAAAAGCAGCAGGTGATGCCAAAGAGGAGCTGAGAGGGGTTATCTCCACAAAGTTTAAATTCTTGTAGCCTGGCCAAGAGCTTCAGGGATGGCAGGGGTCATGGATGCAGACCCAGAAAAAAATGTTTTCCAGATGTTCCAACAGAATCCTCTTAATCTCAGGTTCTCACGTACGTACATACACATACACATCCTCAGAAAAGGAAAGAAACCAGTAATTTGGCTCACAAAAGATGGAACAATTGCAAAATACTGTATGCAACATCTGTCAGGAGTAAAAGGATTTATTTATGATCCCCATATGATATGAGATTACCTGGTGTGGTTTGATGTGCAGAAAATACAATTAGGTGATTATTTCTCAGAAGAGCAGTGAACAGATTTGAATAGATGTCAGAGCATGTCCGTGCCCATCATGCCCTCTCCTGATGCTGGCTTCTGAAGTAAGTATGTGAATGAATTCTTGGTTTCCTGGAGCAAAAGACAAATTTTGGAGACAGGTGAAAAATTAGTCCATGGGAGTGTGACAGCCCAAACACCATCTCCTCTGGGGATATCAGCTCTTCTACAAAGGGTGATAAGAGGATGCAGCATGTGAGGACTGTGAAAGGTTGAAGAAGAGTGCACAGTCCCTCTTTCCCCACCGTTCCTGTCTCATCTGCAATACCTCCAAATGCAGCCTGATGTACTCTTCTTTTCCTTTTCAGTGCTTCCTAGCAACGCTTCCAGATTTTGCTTTACTCACCATGAAGGCCACAGTCATTGCAACCTTCTTTGGTAAGTATAGTTGATGTGCTGCAATCAGTAGTTTATGGGTTTGTACTCTCCTGTCCGGGATGCCCAGTGGCTGCTGACTTATTCTCTTCCCTTTGGACTCCACAGCTGATGAAACTCTCAGTGGCACGTGTAAGCCTTGGCACAGATTTTCAGAAATGGGCTACACAAACTTCCTGACTTTGGCATAGAAAAAGTATTAATTACTTGCAGAGATCTCTAAGTACATGACCAGTTGCATGCAGTCCATATCAGGTGGGCCTGAAAAGTGTCTGTAATGTGAAGATTCCCTCTAAAGAAAAATCAAGTGTTTAAATTCTCCCTGTTCTTGCTCTTTCCATGAACAAGATGGTACCAAAAGGTTATAAATGTGTCTTATTTTCTTTCCCCTGGCAGTCGGGGTCTCACTTTTTGGGAGCATGTAGAAACTCCAGAACTTGCATTTCATCTTACATGAACACTCTGGTTGTGACATTCCCAGACAATATTCCCTCTAGCTGTTATCCTCAAGTCTGTCAGGACAGTTGTTCTTAGTTCAAATTCATAGCAATCTATGTAGTTTTTCTACATAAATTACCAGATTAATTTCTCCACATTATATTATGGTATAACATTCCAAGTAGTTGAGATATTGCATTTTATTTTCCACTCATGCATTCTTTTTTTTTTAACTACAATTTTGCCCTGGTTACACAACTGCACCACTGACAAAAGGCCCCAATACTGCATCTACGCACTGTCACTTCAGACAGTGTGAGACTGCTTTTACTTTTGAGCAAGTTCTAGGTGTGATAAACTCTATAAACTCTGCAATCAGTCTAGGGGGAGAAGAGCATAAAAGAAATTAATTCTGTTGCATATTCTATTAAGATTAGCTTAAGAAATGACAAAAGGATCATCTTAGATCACATCATAGAGAGTTTCAATTCACTTTGAAAGCTCAGAGAAGGGAAAGGTGAATAGGAAAGTCAATATATTTGTAATGAAGTTATCAATTATCCATAATACAGTGCTTATAAAATAAGCCCAGAGGATAAGGAGGTTCTGTATGTCATCACTTAGCAAGCGAACATAACAAGTAAGCTACATGCATTTATAGGGATGTATCTTTTAATGTAACAGCATATGTCTCTTTTACTACTACACTTTTCAAATCATTATCCTGCTTACTGAAGAAAATGAGTACCCTTGCTGTGACAGGATACTGGGACATGCCACCCTAGAAGCTCATACGGTCTGTAATGCTGCCCAGTATCCCACACCTGCTGCCCCAGCGAGTGAAACATTGCAACACAAAATTACAGGGTAACTTTCCCAAAGGGCTGTTAAGAAGAATCTTTCACTCCCGAGCTTCCCGGCTGCTTTATGCACAGAGCACATTGTTTCATTAACATTCCTATCACACCAATTACAAAGAGTTCCCACTGCTTGCGGAAATACTTTTGTGGTTTTCTGGACCACATGGACTCCATGGCATCTTTAGACAGTGAGTTCCACAGATGAATATGTGAACTGAACTGATCTTTAATCCCCTTAAAAGAACTTCCCCACAGTAGATGCCATCATGACTGCAAAGTTAACCACCAAGTAGAAAACTAGATGTGGCTGAAAAAACTCCTATTTCAGGTTTTCAACCTGTTGATTCAAATTTGAGAAATCTCATGCACAGGAGGTTGTGGCAGCTGATGTTGATAGTCCTCCTTTTTCCTGATACTATCTTTGTTTTTTCTAGGTGTGTTTCTTACATGTACATACACAGCCAAGGAAGCCACAAAGAAGACAAAAAAGGCTAAGCTATGTAAGTGGTCTCAGTAGAATTTTTGGCTGTTTTACAGCAGACATGTAATAATGCATAAGAAAGGTGCAAAGTGAGATTATATTCTGGTAACTCTTCACAATTGTTTGGAGTGAATGGCATATTTTAGCTAAAAGATTCTTTTATTGAAAACAAATCACTAAGTAAAGTGTGCATCACTTAACATATATAAAAGGAAAATTTTGTAATTCACTATTAAAATGTATCTTCATAGGTCATTAGGTACCACACAAGAATCAAAGCTAGCACTAATGTTTTCACAGAGAGAGAGAGAGAGAAATACATTAAATGAACCAGCTTTAACACGAAGCATATGTAGCTGATTAGTGTGAGACAAGTGGTGCATATCTGTGCACTAGGATGTTTAAATTTCAGCTATACTACTGCAGGACCATTCTGTCTGCAGATTATTTTGCTCATGTAGCTGACAAACAAGCCTGCTGCGAGGTTGTAAATGCACACTTAAGCCCCTTGTTCAAAGTAAATTGTACCCAGCAAAAAGTTTTAAAAATTAAGGGCAAGATAATGGGCTGTGACTGCAGCCTGACATTATAGATGGCACAGAGCTACATGAGCACAGCGGGAGGCTTGGGAAGCATCCCTACCCCCTCCTTCCCACGTGTTAACCACAGGCTGGGTGACTACACTTCTTTCTCTCTCCAGCAAAGTGTCATAACAGATATTTCCTTCAGAGAAGCAAACAATTCTGAAGGTCAGAAATATCCACAGGCTTCCTTATTCCATCCTTAGTTACTGCCACATCCCTTGGTACAGCGGTTATTATGTGTTATGTTGCAGATGCAGAAGACACAGATGTCTTGTATCCCAAAACTATTGAAATGAAGGCTTAAGAGGAGGGCATCCCTGTCACTCAGTTACTCACTGTTTCATGGCAAGATCACTCAGCTATGAAAACATTCAATCTGACTTTATCAAGATTTTGCATTCACAGATGTACCCCAGATTGATTGTGATGTCAAGGCGGGGAAGATAATCAATCCAGAATTCATTGCAAAATGCCCTCCTGGATGTCAAGATGTAAAATACCGTGTTTATGGCACAGACATTTATGCTTCTTTTTCCAGTGTCTGTAATGCTGCAATTCACAGGTGAGTGAGTTGAAATGAGCGAGGCACTCAGACAAAACTGTCATCTCGGTGTAGGGTGCTTTCGACTTTTCAAATTCTTTACTTCCTTGTAGGTTTGATTGCAGGCTGCTGTAGAAAACCTGAGAGAAAGACCATGTGTGATGGAATGGATCTATTCTTAAAAAGTGCTGTCAATCCTGTATTCCTATAGAAATTAGTTGTGTTTGAAGAAGTGTCTCACCTTTGGAGAAATGGCTTGAGATTTCCAGATCTCTCATTCATGCATAACAAATTACTATTGTACTATTATTATTCAAGTGGAAGAAGAGATGGAGCTGCTACTACTAATAAATCTTCAGAAAAAATAGGTATATCACCAGTGATGAATACATATAACTCTCATACTTCTGGGATTGGTTTGTTTCTCTGGGTTTGAATTTAACTGTCCTTGACATCAAAGACTGAGTAATGTGCTCTCCTGCCACATAAAAGGACACTGCAGGAGGAAGTGAGTAACATAAATTTTGTAGCACAAGTTTTTCAGAGTTTTATTAGCCATGCAAAAATGTGCATAAAATTCTAATGGAGGATAACTGCACTATCAAAACACACCGCACTCGGAGGTGGGATGCAGAGGCAGGATGTATTCAGCTGAAAATGCAGCAAGAAGTTATAAAGCCTGATTGACAGCTTGACTTAGTTCGGAGTTATTGGAGCTACTGCTGTGCTTCCAGTTCTGTGAAATACCTGGCATCTCGGGTAAAGTGGGGTGGATAGTTAAGGCTTTGGGACTTCACCCCTTGCCTCTGCACTGCTCAGCACTTAGGTTGAGGTGCCTGTGTGTGCACAGGGCTGCCACCTCCTGGCAGCTGTGCCCGCTCAGCCCTCGCTGGGGAGATGACTGCCAGGTGACCGGCTTTCCGACGGCAAACTCCTCCGTCAGATACTAGAGCACACTGGAAATTGTCTTGGCATTCAGAATTAGTCCCAAAGGGACGTTAAAAAATACTGGTAGCAACTGCAATCTCCCTGTAGCCTGGCTGGCTGTATTGTTACAGTGAGGGTTTCAGTTTTTCTCATTTGCCATCTGGTTTTGGCCTTGTTAACTCAAGTGTTGCAGTTCCACAGACAAGGAATTTCTTCTCCAGACATTTATTTTAACAGCAGCTTCTCGCAATTATCAGAGAAAACTACACCTCTAACATGCTCTTCAACCCTGTTTGTTGCCCAGTACTTATTTTCCTGCCTGGTCATTACTGCCAGCCCTACAACTCCCCTACAGTCACGGTTGCTTCCAGGTTGACCTGCTATTCTAGTGACGCCAGAGCAGGTTGCATACACTGAAGATTTTCCATTTGTCTTGAGGTACATGTTACAGCACGTGGTAAGCACCACTTGACGTGCACCACACCTGGAGTCTGTCAGGTCTTCTACAGCTTCCAGCAATATTGTGTCCAGTTTACTCCAGGCTGAGGTCAGGAACAGCCTTGGGTTTTTGCAGAAAACACATACTGAAACTCAAAGAAAACACATTCTGTCACATGGCTGGCCTGAAACCTCCTCTGAGTACCTCTGCCTGTATCTTCAGTCATTCAATCAAGCTTGCAGGAATTTTAACGAAGGCAGTGGCTTTTTCTTGTGTGCAACTAGGTCAAGCTTAAACAGCAGACCAGTAGATCACTGGGAAGAGCAAAGAGATCCTGACAGCTCTTAGCAACAAACTGCTCTTCTCTGTGTGGGAAGAGCACAAATATTTCTTAGCAGCAGACTTAGTAGTAGCATCACAGCCCCACCACTACACCTGGTTTAAAGGTAAAAGGAAACACTTCATACCTCTTGCATTGTAGAAAAGTTTTGAAGTTTTTTGCGGAATTTCTGCCTTGAGACACTGTATTTCCTCCTTGCAGTGGTATCATTGACAACACAGGTGGGAAGATCCTTGTCCAGAAAGTCGCCGGGCACTCTGGTTACCGCGGGAGCTTCTCCAATGGTGTCCGGTCCCTGTCACTGCCACGCTGGAGGGAGTCCTTCCTCGTGTCAGGTACCATTCTGGGGTGGGGCACTGGAGCCACCTGCCCTCCCCACCTGGGAGGGTGCTGCTGGGCAGCAATGGGCAGAGGTGGAAGCAGCCTCTCATTTTACAGACCTTGTTAGTCACCACAGGCCCACCCTGCCTAGCTTTGGCAGGAATAGTGCATTTGAGACACTTCTTGTTCTGAGCTTTCCATATAACCTGCAAAGAGACATGCATCCTGCCAGCAGTGGGCTCAGCTCAGCCCAGTGCAGGTCTGAGCCCACTGCAGGAGCAAAGGCTGTTCTGGAATGAGTCTTGGAAGGCACCTTAACTCCAGCAATTGATGTATAAATTTTGCACCCTGGTAAGCAGTGCTGCTGAGGGACCTGAAAGGCCTTTTGGCCATTTGAAGCATCCTCAGCCTGCATCTGAGTTTGCATCTCCTGAAGTGGCTTCAGACATGTCAAACCCCATATAGCCCTACTGTATGTATGCTAACCCTGTATTAAGCAATTTGATTGATGCATCCCAAGTACGTCAGGAACTCTCTGTTAGCCAAACAGTTTTGATATCTAATCAGTGCAGGTAAATCCATCTTAATTTAATGCATTCCTTTTTCCTCCCCATAGTATATATGGTAACCCACTTCCATTTACCAACAAAATGCAGAGATTTAAAAAAATTTTTTTTGCAGATTAGATCCCCTTTACCCCAACTTCAGATTATCTTAAATCCACTTGCACTCATTCTGTGTGAAAGAGGGTTTGCTTGACCTTGCTTTACATTAAAATTCTACATCTAACATTGGACCAGTTCTTGCTGGTCTGCACTTTTGGAGGTTTAAGATAGGTACAACCAATTGGTGTTAGTTAACTATATCATTCCTGGAAAAATCAACAGCTCAAGCAACTGAATATCTACTAAAAATAATGTGCTTTTCATGTGAAAATTTGTGGACAGCAAAGGAGGTCTCAGAAACTGACCAAAACAAACCGTCATCTTGATTTTGCACTTATGTATTTGGATGCACTTTTTAAAAGTAGTCTGCCATGGGTACACCATATTATGAGAAGGATTTACTTTGGATGAGTGGGAACTTCCTCGAGTAGCTGAATTTCTACTTGTACTTGTTGCAGTTTTTTTCTCCAACAAAAAGCACATTGTAATTCTGGTACATAAATGGGAAATAGGATTTTTTTTTTTTTTTTCCAGATTTTAATTTCAAGTCTGGTACACAGTGTAAAAATAAGGAAGATACCTGATCTGTCCTTATCACAATACAACCTTCAGACAGATCAGGTAAAGAGAATAAATTGTCTAAGAAGCACCTTGGTGTTTTTTTTTTTTTTTTTTTTTTACCTCAACAGCTGCTCAGTTGTTATCCCATAAAACTGTAGAAATTCTTCCATGAAACGGTAGGGATTTTTGATTTATGATAATAAATCTTTATTCTTAAATAATGAGACACTAGGAAAGAAGGTACAAGAGACAGTTGAAGGAGTATATAAAAGGAGATGATGAGAAACCTGGGTATGTGCAGGCGTGCTGAAATTTGTCCCCCATGCACTTAATTCTATGCACACTGAGTGCTCTCATTGATGACAGCAGAACTCTTAGTTTATAAACTCGCTCAAATGTATATTTAGTGTATCATATAACATATATATCATATTTTATATGTGAATAGGAAGAAAACTTTCACTATACCTACTGAAAATGTGAGAAATTTAGAATTTTAGAGAAATTTAGAAGACTAAAACCCAGGAAGGTTGTGCTACTTAGCAGCCTGAGGCTGAATGCATACAGATCTTCTTCTCAGAAAGAGAAGAGCTGGGGATGGATTTTTTGTGATTATGAGTCATAAAAAGCCAGAGTTGCATAAAACATTCCCCAATAAAAATATAAAATCACCTAAGGCATTAATTTCAGGACAGCTTTAGAGCTTTAGAACTGAGTTCCCTATTCTCCAGCTGAATTCTCTTTCAGCAGACCAGACCTGTATGCAACACGGCACCCTGGGAATGTGCCAACAGTTTATTCCTAGTTAGGATATTGTCACCGATGTTTAAATTGTGAATGAACATGCATACAAAAGAGCACAGAAGAGGAATCCTTGGGGGACCCAGGAAATAAAGTGGCATGATTTAGGGGCAGTGGAGAAGGAGGTCTGTCCTCTGGGATTAAAGCAGCCAGCACACCAGGAGGTATGCAAATACCTTGGTGTTCACTTTCAAGCACTGAGATGCCTCCGCACTCAGTTGAATGACTCCATTCAGTTTAGTGGGAGTTTTGCAGCTAGTGGGTTAAGAAAATAGTCCTGAACTTCTGGGTTTGCTAGTCACAGATAACTGAGTGGGTGAGCAACCACTACACTACAGCAGCCACCACGCTGTATTTCAATGGCCAAAGCTGGTGTTTTCAGCCCACATGAAAACACACTTTCAAGTATGTTAAGCAAACTCCAACCTTGATGTAGTTTTTTTCCAGTAGTGAAAAAGACATATTACCATTGCCCCAGAGAGCAGGGCCACATTCAGGTCAGGCCACAAGTCTACCTCTTGGTCACATATGGGATGCAAATTGCTGTTGATCAAAAAACCCAGAATCCAGCCTGCCCACCCTAGTAGGTGTATTTTCACAGAAGCAGGCTTCAGGTTTGCATTAGAAATCAGATTAGCACAGAAATATTCCAAATTAAAATCACATTATCAAGCTACTGCTGCATCCATGTATCAACTGCTCAATACTGACAACTCATCCACTGTTGGGGATAAAGGAAAGCATTTAGAAATCATCTGTGATCCTGTAACTTTTCTGTCTTTCTACTGAATTAGAAGATCTCCCTAGTCCTTCTTGGCTCCTGATCCCAGTTTTAGCTCAGGGGTTAGTAGATATAAAAACCTGCTGCCCTTCACTTACACCAGCTTCCATGAGAGAAGCCCAGAGGGCGAGAAGGAAGCTCTTTCCAGTTTGTCCATGCATGCTAACTTGCCAGCTCTGGTCCTTGGTGGATTGGTGTTGACATTAGTGGAGCTGCTCTCAGTTTATATCACTGTAAATGAGAAATGGAATAACTTCTTACATCACTACTCCTTAGTAACTCTAAGCTCTTTATCTATGGTTTTGTAATGACAACTAGAATTTTAGAGAGGAGCAAAACAAAGGAGATAGAGACATGAAAAGGGACAAAAGACGGACTCTCCAGCTCCATGGACATCTCTGCTCATTAGAGTTCCTCTAGCATACACCTTTCTTTGTGTGCCATCATGGGGGAAACAGCCCCCAGTTCCCAGGAGTGGCTCAGTCTGTAGGAATTAACTCTGTTTAGTGCTGTTGGTCCCTGGATTAATCACACAGGATGACAACTGACATGCTTTCAGTGCCATATATACCTCCTTAAAGAATCCCCCAAGGGAATAGAGGAGAGGTCATCATGACTCAGGTTTTGCAGGAGGCAGAGGTAGGTCTCACCAGAGCTGGTCCAGATACATGACACAGCACAGCATCTCGCAGACACACTCACCAGGGTCCGGAAGACCTACATCCATCAACTCCTAGAGGCCAAAGCAGTCTTCCCTGCTGGGCTTCTCTGCAACACTTTTAATTCAGCGATGTATGTGAGTACAAAAACTGTCCCAAGAGATGGAATTGCATGGCCACATGTACCAACAGAGTTAGCATCTGCTCTGGCACTAAAAAGATTTGTGGTTTAAAGCTTAACTGGGAAACATACCTCATTGTTTCAAGTCAGGACTCTCATTTTAGATCTAAATATAGGTACCATATGTTCCCACACACAAGCACAGCCTTCTCTCACTGTTATTACTGCAAAAGACTGTTGCCAAAAACGGCATCTTGCAGAAGTGAGGTCAGAGAAGAATGCTGTGTGCGTGATGAAATGAATCCCACATCAAACATGCTTTCCAAGTCAACTGCATAGTCAGGCACTGGAGAAGGCTGCCTAGGGAAGCTGTGGGTTTAATCAGAAGTTATACAGATGTCCTTCAGGAATGGTCCCCCTGTGCTTAATATCATTTGAGAGCAAAAGAATGAACTAACTGACCTCTGCAAATCCTCCCCAGTACTGTGTTTTCATACTTTCTAACTCTTTTTTTATGATGCTGGATTTAGGCACTGATATTTTTAGTGATATGGTTTTGAGATTCTGCCATCAGATGAAAGAAATCTTCATGAAAATAAGTTGGGCAGTAAAGAAGAGGGATCTAATTCTGAATGCCTATGTTAGATGAGATTTTTATCAAGAAGAGTATTTTGTGATGCCTTCTAATACTTTTTTTTTTTTTTTTTGTAGAGGGCAAGCCAAGAAAAGGTGTGACATATCCAACAACTCTTGAATATTCTTCATCAAAAAGTACAACAGTTAAATCAGGCAAGTACTCATGACAGACTTTCCCTTACATCCATTCACAACTCTCTGTCGTAGCTTCTCAGTTGTATAATACAAAGATATAACTATTCAGAGGCAGATGTTCATGTACCCATTAGTACGTCATCCAAATCACTTATGGTATTTTTTTATCTTAAGCATATGGAAACCATCTCAGACAATTTCTATTTTTTGGTCACACCATGTTTTGCAGACTTCCGTTTCCCAACAGTTTCCCCCTTGCTTTAGATCAGTTACTGAATATGATGTTGTACCGGTTATATGAAAGCACTTGAGGTTATCTCGTTGGCTTCCTCCTAATGTTATTCATGTTATCTCTTGGGATATTCAGTGCTGAGAGTATAATATTAAATAGTAATATAATACAAATGACAGGGATGGTAATGCACAGCAGCTTAACTAAGAATGCCACAATAAAGAACTACTTTAGTCATGGTACCATGTCTGGTAATCATTTTAGTCAGCATCCTACTCTATAAGACTCAGTTTAAATAATTTAGTTGTTTTCAGAGGTCTTTGATCAAGTTTCACGCTGGTGGGTAGTTGATATTCAAGTGCACATGGATTGCATTTTTGCTGAAATGACATTTGGTTTTGCTCCGTGTTACAGCTCTGTAACGTTCAGACTTTTCCCTGGGGGTGCAAACAAAAAGAAAATCAATGTCCCATACTACAGTGCACTTCCCTTACACAGTCCTTTTGCTGATTGCTGAGCCTGAGCCTTCCTGAGCATATCCACTGTGAGCTGTGGTATAAGGAAATGTGCTGTATCTTCTCCATGAACTCAAATGCCTGGCATTGGGTGCATTCATTCAAGGCCACAGAGAGGTTACTTGGAGACTACTCTTCTCCTGTACATTGCTGTTGGGTCCTTCAAGAAAAGTACAGACCCCTTTCATCACAGAATCATAGAATCATTGAGGTCAGAAAAGGTCATTATGTACAATCCAGCACTGCCAAGTCCATCATAACCATGTCCTTAAGTGCCACATCTACATGTCTTTCAAATATTCCCAGGGATGGTAACGCCATCACTTCCCTGGACAGCCTGTTCCAATGCTTGACAACACTTTCCATGAAGAAATTCTCCCTAATATCCAATCTAAACCTCCCTTGGAGCAATTTCCTTGGAGGCCATTTCCTCTTGACTGACCCCCACCTCACTACAAACTCTTTTCAGATACTTGTAGAGAGCCATTAAGTCCCCTCTGAGCCTTAGGGGTTTTCCCTAGGATAAAACACCTCAGTTCCTTCAGCTGCTCTTCCTAAGACGTGTGCTCCAACCCCTTCACCAGCTTCAGTGCCCTCTGTCTTTATATTTTCTCTTGAACAAAGGCAAATTTAAATCTCAAAGCTGTGGTTGTTCGGACTGAATATGCGTCGCTCAACTGTATGCCTTTAGTTTGTAATACCTTTGAATTTACAATCAAATAGGTACAGACTTCTGTATTTCTTGACTACATATGCAGAAATTACTTGACCCAAATATTATGCAGTGCTAGAAGGGAGGGCAATACCTTAGGAATCTTGACTTTTTCTGAGAAATGTTTACTAAAATCACAACTCATCATTCCCAAGTATAGCCACACTTAAAATATGAGCCCAAACATTTCACAGCAGACCAGAGACAATCAGAGCCAGGATTGAGCTCAGCAGGCTGTAAGCAATAATGTCTTCCACCAGTGCTAAAAGCCACATAATGTAAGAATCAGTGTAGAAATGGGGAGCATCATCAAGTCAGGGTTCTGTCACACAAACAAAATACCAGGAGCCTGTTCCTGCAGCAAACCAAAGACACAAGTCTTCATTTTGTTCTTGAATCAAATAATGTGAATGAAAATGCCAGGATCCTAACAACAAAGACATGCATTCATGCAGAGAAAGCCCAGGATTTTCAGAGGAGCAAGAAACTCTTATATCAAACCCAATGACACTGTCTGATTTTGCCCAGCCCTGTCCCACAGGTAGCAAAGATATCTGATGGTCACAATCTATCTTCCCCAAGCCCTACTTGGCCCTGTCAGGCCTCTTTAGATCTGCCACCTCAGCTCAGCCATCTCAGCTGTTCTCTGTTACAAACAGCTTGTCTTTAAGATAAAAATCTCTGTAATACACTGCCCGGGCCATCCTGTGAAAGAGAATTTCCTACTTACTTTTTAAAATAAAAAAACCCAACTTTTTTCTTCTAATTTAAATTACAGAGACCACACTGTTTACTTTGATACTTAAATCCATTATCTGTAGGAGGCAAAGGCCTTTGAGTCCTTTGAGTATTACATTCACTGCTGTCAGATTAACAAAAAAATCCTGCTTCATACCTGATCAGCTGTCAGAGATGCAATTTTAGTCCTCATCCCAGAGATGCCAGAGATTCATAGTGCCTGACATTTCTTTAAATGTTCCTGCTGGTTACAGTGCTTCTCAAATGCTGGGCACAGCAAGAAAAGCCTTCCCAAAATTGTAGGTCTCCACAGCTGCTCAAAACAATTAAAAGACGTTTAGTAAAAACAGTACAAATTTTTAGGAAAACATTGACACTGGAGTAAATTCTCAGTTCAATGCTGCCAAAAGAGGTAGAGAATAAAAAAAAAAAAAAACAAAAAAAGGAAGATGAAAATCATCCAGTACTCAGCCAGATAAAAAAGCAGAAGCAGGTTTTTTTGTGAGGTAGCAGTAAATAATATAAGTAATAAGTATTCCAAGTATGGTGATATCTCTGGGTCTTAGAAATAAAAAAAGAACCAAAAAATCTCCCTTTTCCTTCTAAGCCAGTCTATGGCATTCAGGACTTGGCCCCATAATGATCTCAAAATGTCAGGCAAGAAAGAAATACATCTGAAAATGAATTAGTGACTGAAATATTGCACATTAGCTAGTATTTCCCAAACAGCGTACACACATCATGACCCTGGTTCTCAGAACATGCTACTACTCAGAGGAAAAAATACAATGCACTAAATCTTATGAGTATTGGCTTACTAGTGGCAAACTCCATGCCTAAATTTGGCACAAAAGATAGGGGGTGACTACTCTCTAGTTGTCGCTTTTTCTCAGTAGGTGATAAAGCTCTGATTGGACTGACTGACCCACCTAATGGCATGTGATGGGATGCCTTCCTTTGGGGACTGAAAATCTCTAAATGGGAGACTTGAAACTATTTTCTTACAGAGCTGCCTTTTCTAATGTGCTCAATTTTGCTTCAGAGCCTAAAAAGCCAGAGCAAGACCTAAAAGGTATGAAGAGTGCAGACACCGCTAACACATCAGAAAAAGCATTGGAACAAGGTAAGGGTTGGAGATCTTGATGCTCTTTACAGGATCCAACCCACCTAATCTGCCAGCAGGTGCTTACAGGAAGAATTTTGACACTGGTTACACAGACAGCTTTACCTCCCCCATCCAACTTCCTCCCCACAGCCCCTTTCCCACCAAACCAACCTGCAATGGTACTTGAAGGACTTCTGCCAATTCAGAGAAGAGGGCACCCACAGAGTTTAATCTCTGCTTGTGCTTTGGGTGAGTTCAGGTTTTGTGAACAGGGTCAGAGATATGGGTCAGTAGCGTGGATGTTTGCACTGCTTTCCTCTGGACTGACAGCTTTCCTGCTTGTGCTTTGGGTGAGTTCAGGTTTTGTGAACTTGAAAATCTTGCAATATGATTCTTGGCAATCTCGTATGCAGGGCACGTGCCCTGCAAACCCTTTGAAGATACTGTGAAAGAGATGGTTACCCTGCCCACAGGAGCACTGGGAAGAGCTACCCCTTGAGAGCCCTCATCTTGTGTTAAAGAATCCATGAGAAACCCAGCCAGCATGCACCAAGGCAACAGCTTTTCTGTGCTCTTACTATGCTGCTTCCTCAGGTTTTCTGCTAATACTGTTAGCTTCCAGCTTCCTTGCTCCTCACAGACTGGGGTATAAAGCTGGCCAACATGTCTGTTCCCTACTCCAGCAGCACAGGATCACAGGGGAAGACTCACTGTGCCCTCTGTTTTCTTTCTTTTAGCACAGTTTCATGGAGAGTGTACTGTTCAGCCCAAAAAGAGCCATTCATGCTGATTTTTTCAGTTGAGTTGTTTTGCTTTTCTTCTGAGCCCTCTTTCAGCATTATTCCATTAAAAGTGTCTGAGATCTGAGTTTTTCACTGCCTAACATTAGGTGATAATTAATCCACCAGACAGTTTCACAATGGTGCCTTCCAAAAGGAGAACATCCAGAAATAGCAATAAAATACAAGCTTGTGTCGTGCAGCAGTGAATAGAGTGCACACCATTCCCTTTCAATGTAGACAGTGCGTCAGGCCATCCCTAGGGCTATAGGCAGGGAGGAAAGAACGAGACCAAGGTTAACATGGAAGATATTTTAGGGCAGGTTTTTTGTAGCTAGATAGAGAAGATAACAGTGAAGACCCTTTTTTGAGACAATGACTTGGAAGAACCTAAGCATGTTGACAATTCTTTGTACGGCTATTTAGGATGCATATTTTGCGACTAGAATTGTCACTGTTCTCACAACAGATGATACATTTTAAAAGTAGTAGCAACTGTGAGATGAGTCAAACTTAGATGAGATTGGCACCTTCCAGGTGGCGCTCTCCCCCACTCCCCTCAGCCAAAGCCCTAACGCTCCCTGCTCTGGCTCTGACCCACTCCCCCAAATCACCTTTATCTGAAAGCTTTCTTTCTGTCAAAAACATTTCATTGCTGCAATTTTATTCTGGTCTATGACTCAGATTGGCCATCTTTACTACCAGATGCCAGCTGATTTCCATTTATATGGACCTTCTAAGTGCTTAATTACACTGAGAAAAGATGACACCAAAACAGAAACTGCAACTGGCTTGTTGAACCATTTCATAGGTCTGAGACATCTGTCAGTTTGATGAGTGTTCCTGGCCAAAGCAGAAAAGTGTAGGGCAAGCATTAATGCCTCAACAGGCTGTTGTGAGCACCCTCTGAGAGCAGAGCGTCACACAGGCACCAGCACTACACACCTCCACAGCAATGAAGGCACTAATGGCTCCACAGATGAGGATGCTTGGAGGTATCCTGAAGAGAATGCCAATTTCTGGGTTGCATTAAACACTGAGTGCTGCTGCTGCTTCCATACCTGTCACACATCCAGCCACAGTGACAGTGTCAATGTTCCTACAGGGGACACAGTCCGCAAAGAGAATCAGACAACTCCAGTGCCGACTCCAGCCACACAAATGGCCACCACAACCCCCACGCCAATGACCACGATGACAGATCCTTCCACCACAATGCCACAGCCAACCAAGACACCTGCAGCAACCAGAACCACAGCAGCTGCAGCCAAGACTAGACCTGGACTGCACAGGGTCAGAGATATGGGTCAGTAGCGTGGATGTTTGCATTGCTTTCCTCTGGACTGACAGCTTTCCTAAAATTTAAGGAACGAGACATACAGCTGGATATACCATGACTCAGAGGATCATTAGTTCGGTAATTCAGTATAGAAATACTAGGAGTGGAAAAAATATCTAAGTCCAGCAGACCAATTAATGTGAGAGTAAGCTCTCCATCACCAAATGCTGTGATGATTTTCAGGTATAGAAGTCAATAAATAGTTCTTTGATTCTCATGTCTAGACTGAGAGTTCAACACATAGGTGAACACTCATTTTAGATTACTTTTGTGATAACTTTCAATAGATTAAAGTTGTAATATATTTTTTGTAACAGCTTTTGAATTTTAAAGATTAAATTCTCATATATTTTTTGCACACCTGATTTTCCCTAATCTTTCCTTCCTCATTTATTATTAGACATTAGCATTGTGGGGTTTTGCTTCAATAGCTGAAAATTAAAATCTCTTATTTTTAGGTTCTAGCAGTGTCCACCCAGCGTATGCATCTGTGGTAGCTGCAGCAGCAAGTAAGTATGGTGAAGTAAGTATGCCACAAGGCATGCAGCACAGTGTATTTTAGGGCAGAAATTATTCAATAACCTTTCAAGCCTCAGCAAACTCAATGTCTGAATCCAAGCCTGGATTTAAACTGAAAACCAGACGCATGGCCTGAATGTCAAAGATGCTGATCACCCACAGTTCTGAGGAAGCCTTTCTAGTGAGTATCTGCCCATTTCAGCAGTGACAAAAGCTGGGTTTTGCAAAACTTGAGACAAAGATTTTGCTGTTTGAATCATGTTTTCCTATTACTTCCTTCTGTCATACTCTTTCGAAGGGAGACTTGATTTAGTTGTAAAATACACAATGCAGAGGTCTGCACAGCCATCTAAGCTTAGGGCTGAAAGCTCTGAAATGCTGACATACGTTAAACCACTCTTCTCTCAAAAACCTCCGGCTGTGGTTCTGAGCCTGGCATACATGTGATGTTATTCCTGGCTTGCCACTTGCTATTGACAGCAGAATGGCGGCTGCTCAGAGCTCTGCATCTCAGTCCAGGAGTCTGCTCCCAATCCAGCCCAAAGCCTGCAATACAAGTATATAGAGGTGTTTTCCCATACAGTGCGCAATTGCTCAGCTGTGCAGTCAAGAAAAGGAGAATATTTTCAACTGTTTGAAAGGTTCTCAGCATTGGGATATGATTACTTTTGAGTGAAAAGGCAACTGGGCCATCATTAGGATTCATGCTCCATAGCTATTTCTGAGTGCTTTCAATTCAGCTTTGCTCTCACATACATTGCTGCAGTCATTCCCACTGCCAAGTAGTTCAGAGCCAAGAACATGGCAGGGCAAGTATCTTTTGAGTAATTCAGGTCTTGAAGGGAAGCATAATTAAGTCAAATTTAGGTGTGAGTGCAGAATAAAGGCAGGGGCTGGAGGGGTTAATCTTATCAAGTCAAATGTGCAGGTAGGTATGTGCATGGCAGGGTTTACAGAAGTGACCACACAATTCAAAGGGGCTTAAATTCTGTGGAAATCTGCATCATTCAGTACCTAATGTGCCTGTAAACTTGGTTCTGCTTGTTGCTTTCTTTCCTATTCCCACAGGCTGAGCACAGAGGAGGCCCTTACTGTCTTTACTAGCAATTAGGAAAACTTGAGTTTCCCCAGCCAGGAGGAGATGCATGTTGAGAGTAAAGTTTTGGCAACGCTGAAATCAGTGGGAAGGTTGTATTTGTCTTTAATAAGACAAATCATTTAGTCAAAAAATTGAAAAAAAAACCCAAACAAAACGAAAAACCAACCAATGATCCCAAACCAAAAAAAAAACTCTCAAATTTTCCAATTCTTTCAGTGGTCACTTAATTGTAATTTGGATCCATCTTTCTTCACAATTTTCTTTACTGAAGTTCTAAGCAAAAATTAATTCCCAAAATATTAAAGTGATCAGAGCTAAGAACATGGTTTTTTGAGCTGGAGTGGTGGAGACCACTTCTGATTTCACAGACTTCCTTTCTAGGACTACGTCCAGCATGTCTGTACCTGATATCTGGCTTCCTGAATTCTCCTGACCTCTTCTTGATTCTGAAAGAGCTGGATAAAGAAAAAAATACAGAAAGTACAAATACAGATTTGATGTGATGACCATACATAAAGTAGTTTATCAGTTTTTCTGTCTGAGGGGTGTTTAGGACCCCTGCTATTATTCAGGCCAAAGTTTCTGATGATGTCGTTGGTCTTAACCAGAGTTTGGCTTGACAGAATCAAATGTCTCCTGTCCATCTTGGCTCACAGAGACTCACAGATCTACCTCTCACTGTGCATTGGTAGTTTGCCTGCAAAAGATGCCTCAAAAGTAAATATCTATGAAGTAGAGCACAGTCAGAATGAACATAACGTTTCCATTTCCAGCCACTGGTACTGGGAATAGCTCACAGGAGCAAAAAGGAAAGCAAGACTTGTAGATTAGAGCATGAGAGCAGGGGCAAAACTCCTGACCTAGTTCTTGCTATTCTTTCCCCTTTATCTTCTGTTTGTCAAAGACAGAGTAACAGGAAAAATAATGGCAACTCTGCTCCATTGCAGGACCCCTGCTTCAAAGACGTGATGTGGCAAAATTTCTAAATGAAAAAACACTGATGTGACTAGTGTGCCATATGACAATAGTTCCTACCTGCCCTACTAGGGCTTCTGCTTCTGTCCAACAGCAGTTAGTCCAGCACACTCCCAAGGGCCACAAGCTCACTTGTGCTCTCCCATCCCAGCTCTTCAAGTAATCCTTTCTTGCCCAGCAGCTTGGACCCTAGATGAGGACTGGGACCAAATTCAGTGCTTCTGTGAACACTGTGGTCGTAAGTCGTGTCATGACCCTTGGTGCCATGTTGAAGCACTGAGCTGGCAACCAAGCATCAGGCAGCGATTGTCTGGGCATCCTCAGGTGAGGTGCTTTCCTGCCCTCTGTGTCTAGATGGGTTCAATGGTTGCATCTCTTTTCAGACAGGGACTCTAAGGTGGGCACTGCCTACCACGGTACACTACACAGCTTCCATCCACAGCTGTGACTTAAAAGGGTAGTAAACAGAAAAGTACTGAAAAGACATGAGACAAGAGTAGTGTAAGTGCTAGAGAGGGCATTGAAAGCTCTTCTCCAGCAGGAAGACCAGCAGGGCTCATGCCTTCCGGAAGCACTGGACAAACATTCCATCCTGGCACCAGGGAGAACAGCTGGCGTTTGGTTTTGAATGCTGCCTTTCTCCCCAAGTTCTCCCTGACTACTTAACCCGTCAAGGGTGCTGGCCAAGTTGCAGATGGGCAGGCATGTTTTGTGCACAGAGTAGCCGCTTTTCTCCTCAAATCAGTTCTCATTATTTACAAGGTTCACTCTAAACTGCATGGAAACTGCTGTTCCCATCCTTTCCAGCCTCCATGCCTCCCTGCTCACCACAGCACATGCTCCCAACCAAGATTTCTCAGCTCCACTCCTTTGATTTTTGACCTGGTTCTTGGGATTTGCCTGGTGACTGTCCATCCCCAGTTTGTTACAGACTCCTCCTAGCCTGGTTGGCCTCCAGCTTGCACAGAGCTCTGTTCCAATGAACACATATTCACATGTCACAGCCTCCCTGGCATCTCAGATTTGAAGGAAGAACAAGCCTTGCAACCTGGAAGAGCAATTCCAACCTTTCTTCCTCTACCACCACCATGTTTGTCCTAGCCAACAAAAGCATGGCAGAAACCAGCTTATTGCAGGGATAGGGGTAGTGTGCCATTGGGAGGTACAGCAGGAGGGAGCAGCCCCACAGCCCAGCACAGTCAAAAGGTGCATAGAGAGAAATCCACATTGCTAACATTCAATTAAAATTTAAAAGTGGCATAAAATACTTGGATACTGAGGTAATCTCTCTTTTACCCTCTTGTACTCTGTTTCTACTGACCTTGTAAAGAGTGTTAGATACACATTGGGGCTCAGTCATGGCAAACATGAAACAAGGGGAGCTCTGAGACTCAGAGTTAATTTTTACCACCACTTTGGCACATACTGATCTCCTGTGTGTAAAGCCTGCCCTGCACAATCCCATGCAACACTGACTGCTGCACACACAGATTTTTCCCTCTGAAATCTGAATACTCAGCCTGGTATATCTGTGGTCCATCTGGAGCCTTACAAGCTTAGAGTTTAAAAGCCTTGCCAGTTTTGGCAGATGAGCCTGTTACTCCCATAAACAGGATCTCTTTGGCATCTGGAGTTTACAAGGTCTCTCAGAACAGCTCCTAGAAATCCCATCAAAGGGCTTCTAGAGGCCTGGAAGGTTCAAGTTTGGGTCAAACACAAGCTACTTACTGTCACCTAATTTTGCAATGTCAAGTTCTCAAGGAGCAGCCATTCCTGTTTTCTGAGACAACCCTTCAAAATGGTCTCATTGATGACATCTATTGATAAAATAACCTCCCGGGCCCCTGTCCAGTGTTCACAGAGCCAGCTAGAACATTCCCACTGATTTCACCGGGCTTTCGAATTAATGTTTCTGGGAAAACTAATGAATAAAGGCTTGTTATAGAATAAGTTTGTTAACAGGCTTCTTAAGAATAATTAATGAAATGAAAGGCATGATTAAAGACATGGTTTTCATCTGCAAATGCTTTGAGCCTTTAGTATTTTTGAGCAATGGGAATTTAATAACCCAATCACCTTAAAAAAAGCCTTTCATGTAGAAGACATGTCAGACACATGAATTCTCCCACATTATTTTTCCATTTTCTCATCACTTACAGTCTGCCTGCTTGCTCATATCCACTTAATCCCTGCAGAAAGGGTAGTATCTGGTCTGGGGGGTTGTTTTGGGGTTGGGGTTAAAACCTTCCTCACACAACCAGGACAATTGGATGGTACTGAAATAAACACAGATCATCAATGTCAGTGAGAGAAAAAAAATTACAAGGGAAAGCAAACCACAGAAGTAACTGCAGATCTTTCAAATGCAGACCAGAGACCTTTATAAGTAACATCCATAACTGAAAGGAACATTAACAAGGCTAATCTGTATGACAGAGCATGACAATCCTTTTTTAAGCAGGCTCAAAATATACAGTTAACATCTGAGAAAGTCTGTTAATGACAGCTTTATATATGAACCATTAACTCTGACAGCTAAAGTGAGACTACGTGAAAAAGCTAGGTAGGAGCAGTCCTGAACCAAACATGGTATAAATCACAATTTCCATTTTGATGTCTACTTAGGACAGGTTCAGGCTGCACAAGGAAGAGGACAGAATACAGGTATGTTTTAAATTAACAACAACCAGTACATTTGTACTGCTCAAATACTAGAAAATCTTGTGTTTAAGTTCCATGTGCTAACCAATACAATATTTTCAAAGCATTCAGGGGCACTTCCACCTCTGCAAGTAACAGCAATATTTTACAACACAATACAGGTAAAGGCATTACAATCCTCCTTTATTTCCTCCCCACAGATATTTCTACCTCTTACATCTACCGAGTCATGCAGTAATGCACTGTTTCTCCCTCCTAACCATGTTCATAGCAGGATGCAGTGAGAGAAGATATCACAGTGGTCATTGCGTTACAATAGTGTAATTTTTACAGAGAAAAGTAAACAAGATTGATTAAACATGGAATTGTTCTCAAAACAGTAGTCCAAAATCATTTATAGAGGTCTTTTATAATATTTGCTGTTGCAAAATGAGAGGCGAACGTTGTGTCTGTGGAAGTTGGCAGGACTGTGGTCTGACCCAGTTCACAGGCCCTAAGCACAGTCAGCATCCCAGGATGTTCCAGTGCACCAGATAATAGCTTCCCTGTGCAGCACCTACTAACATTTAAACTCTTTTGCCAGCCTCTTTCAGTCCTTTTTCTTTTATTATTAATTCATAGTTTCCATCTTCCTTTTTTGTGTGGTTTGAAAATGTGCAGAAAGACAATTTGGGGCCACTGCATCCCTTGTGATGACGCTTCTGTCTTCTTGCCCACTGGCATCCACTGGTATCTACTTAACTCTTGCTTCTTTGTTGGATCATGCAGGTGTTCAGCGCCAAGAGCCTGTTGCCACCTTCCAGAGGGCTGCCAGCTCTCCAGCCCACCTGGGTGAGCAAGACTGCTAGCAGCAAATTTTCCACTCTCTTTCATAGTTTCAGCAACCCCAAACTAGCCCTTGCACTGTACATTGTTTTCCTGCATCCTGGAGGAGCAGGGCAAGATTCATGCACAGAATGCCAACTAGCAGCTTCCTGAAAGGGAAAGGCAAAGAAAAGCTCAGTCACTGGTGACCAGTTGTTTCAGACCGTGGGGATCAACATCTACAAAGTGTTTTCAATTTTTCTTTAAAAACACTTTACAAGAAACAAACAAACAGCTCTTGCAGCCTATCAGGTCTTCGATAGAGCTAAATCTTCTGTTCCTGTGGTTCCCAGAAACCTCTAGGCTGACAGTGAAAGTAGAGGTTGCTTTTAATACTGAGGGTAGAAACATCACCTGTACTGTTCTCTCTTCCTGGAAGTGCAATTGATCCTTCCCCAGCAAGCAGCCCAGTCAGAAGGCACTTTGCAAGGCCTCCAACAACTTCCCAGGGGCTCCAGAGCTCCCAGCACACATACCAAACACTGACTCTCCCTTGATGGACAGCAGAGTTTCTCAGAGACAGATTTTGTCTGAGAGCACCCAGGCTGGGGTGAGGGATGGGAGCCGGGGTGGCAGCAAGGCATGCAGGGCTGCACCGAGGCCGCAGGCCCACAAAGCCCCAACAACAGCAGCAGAGCAGGTCCAGTGGGGGTTCCCAGGATGACCCGACAGCCCAGGCTGCCAGGCACGTCCCCAGCAATGAGGCAGGGCACTAGGTAAGCGAGGCAAGGTCTGGGTCAAGATAGCAAGGCACAGGACTAGGCCTAGGGTGTGCACCTCTGTGCTGTCCCACGGAGGCTTCCCACAGCCCTTTCTCACACACAGCCCTGGCCAAGGCAAGTGCTGTCCTGTCCTAGCGCTGACCTCTGGCATGGGCAACCAAACCCACTGGGGAGGGAGAGACTCCAGCAGATGAAGGTGTCCCTGGGCCCTGAGGGCTTTGGTGAGAACTGGGAATCACAGGAGGAGTATTGTGGCAGGAAGAGCCAAGTGGTCATTCACACTGAGGTTAGAGGATGTTATTATGCAGTAGGTATTTCCAGATAATTCCAGCCAAGTAATTCAACCCAGCAATCTCCCAGTCAAAATGTCAATTTGTCACTGATCTAGTTGCAGCATATTTAAAATGCACTTGTCCAAAGACATACTCCATTCCTTCACTTTTCAACTCCTCCTCATTTCAATCTCCTTCTCTTCCTTCTGTTTTCCATCTATGTTTGTCTTTCTCATACTTTTTTGTCCATACCAAAGGATGTACTGGCTAATTCTCAGGCTAGCCAAATCTTTGTCAGAAAAACAGAAGAATACTGCTGAGTCTTACTTAAATCAAAGTCAGTGTTTGACCCCACCTAATTGCTTAGGCACCTCAAGGTCACCCTAAAGTGATTACAAAGCACACATTTCCCATAACAAATTATTCTCTTTTCTTGATCACAGAACAAGAAGGAAAAGAAATACAAACACATAGTTGCTGTAATCCTAATAAGTCCTGATCCTTTTTTCAGTCCAGAATGTGGCAGCTCAGATGTGTTGCTTTCAAGCAGCAAATTTTTCTAACAATCAAAGGAAAATTCCTGAGTAAGTCCTTGCTTTTTTGGAAAGGCAGGTTGTTCTTCTTGATCCCACCAAGTGTGTGCAAACAGCAGCGATCAGTTCTGAGGGTTTGGCTGTGATGTCAAGGAACTTCCTCTCATCGGCTCAGGTTACCAAAAGAGTGTGCTGGGAAAACACCTGCCCCAACACACCAGTTACTTGTGCAATGCACATTAACTCTTGGAATCCCATACTCACTTAGCTTTCAAGCATGCTTTTCAAGGCAATTTTACTGAAGAGTTTTGGTGGTGGTGTTTTGCTTTTTTTTAAAGAGACCAGTGTTGAAGTATTTTAAAAATCAACCCTTTTTTCCTATGGGCATCTACAAATGAGCAAGAAAAAGCCCTAGCTAAAAAAATAGTAATTTCACTTTCAGATATGCATTTCTTTGACAGCTTTCTTCATTATATGTCTAGGACTACATGCAAAAAATAGAGCTTTTGCCTGGACTACCAGGTCACTCAAAAAGCTGTATATTTTGCATATTTGCAGCCAGCTATCCCACAAGCTCTGTGCAGCCTATTGGGTCTTCGATAGAGCTAAGTCTGCTACTCCTGGGATTCCCCAGAACTGTTTCTGTCCTAGTCAGCTGCAAGGGCATTCATCTGGCTGCAATCCAGAGCAAAGCACCACTTTTTGGGAACATCTTTCAGCAGGTTCCAAAAACAAAGACATTTTGGGCTTTATTTATAAGGGCAGCAATTTTGATGAAGTTATCCATGCCTAATAAGTGGCAAGCAATTTTTAGACAACTTCCTTGTGTTTGGATGGGCTGAGGGGATAGAGAAATCTGTAGGTGAGAGGTACTTGCAGATTTTCAGTGAAAAACAACCTAAACCAAACAAAAGTATACTGAGGTCAGTGCCTCAGCACCAATGCAATTTAGAGGAACAAGACCAAAACAGATCCAAAACCTTAAAAAATGTTAGTGCTCTGAGGGCAGTGATACAAGGCTCTTAATTATGGCTTGAAATGTGCACATAAAGGTTCCCAGGTTTACTGATTTTCTCAGCTCCTAAGTTGTTCATGTAAGTTATTGTCTGAACTGACCTTTCTAAATTGAGTCAGAACTTTGTAATCTCTAGTATTTTCACTATTACCAGTAATAGTACTTTTTTCTCTTTCATGTGTGAAAGCAATGGAAACAGACTCATGGAAACCTGGACTGAGCCTTTTTGACACAGGTAAATATTAAAGCATCTAGTAACTAGTCTGGGAATAAGTGGTTTCTATCACACATGGGAAAAGCTAAATCTATTTATTCATCAAGCCCATGACACTGGTGATAACAATCTCCTTTTAAGAAGTAATTGCACCATTTAAAATTATAAGTAAGGTATGTGGTTTACATTTTAGTAGATTATTCTGCGCTTTCATCAGTCTTGAGTTCCTGCTTAAAGCAGGAGCAGAAGACATGAGCTCTGGAAAGAGTTGGCAGCTACACTACAGAAAGGGGTCCTAGCTACTGAAATCCATTTGTAAATGAGAAGGTATTTTGGGAATGCCACAGCTGAGATCACAGTTTAGAGCTGCAATCAGTGAAGAACATGACAGATTATTCTGATGCCAGTGTACTTAGGGGAGACATTCAGATAAGAAAAGGGGGGTTTAAGTCAAATGCAAAGAATAATTAACATCATTGAAATTTTCAGACATTTTAGCCTTAAAAACTGACAATATGGAGATAAGAATATTTTTATGAGTACTGGTGAAGTACAAGACCAAGGCTTGTGCAACCCTTATTCAGGAGCTATTCCCAACTGCAAATTCTACATGTTTAACAGCTCCCCTTCCTTGGGAACATTAAAAGCAGACCAATTCACACGCCATCACGCAAGATACAGACCAATTCATGACCTGGTGTTCTCCCTCTTATGAGGGGCCTGTATCCAATGTAAGAGGTCTTCCCCACCACCAGTTTTTTTGCTGGAGAGGGCTGTTCTGGTGGCCCTTGTAAAGACTATTCCCTTGAACACTCTTCTTACTTCAAAGCCATTAGTGTGCTTATTCAGGAAAAGCTACTGCATGAGGGCCAGGGTACAGAGGGATATTTTAAGGCAGAAAATGACAGATTGCATTAAATGCAATGAAAGACTGGGCATGGGGGAAGGGACGTTGTATTAATAGTTTCTCAGCAACTGAAGGGCCAGCATAGACTAGTGTGATAAAGTCTGATGAATTCAGATTGTCACTTCAAAGGAGTAGTTTCTGGCGTGGATGTAGTTGCTGCTGTCTTACTTAAATGAATGGGAAGTTTAATCAGTGTGGACAGCTGTAACAATCAGTGAAGGGAACTTTAATTAGCACAGCGTAGACTGCCCATGCAGTGAGTTGAAATTCCCATGGCAATACCAACATTAAATTGGACTGGCAGAACAGGGAGGCCCATGGAGACTGACCACCTTCCCAATTAGTTGGGGAAGAGTATTTGGTGGGTGACCTTATTGTTCTACTAAGCACAAATCAGCCAGCTGACCCACAACCTTCAAGAACTGATAACTGCACTGGCAAATAAAAATGAGAAATGCTGCACTGCCTACACTTGAGTTTTTACCACAGTGATAAAGCTAATACCAGCTGGGAAAAGAATATGGATTTTATAGGATGCAGATGAATGCATGAGGCAAATAGCTAACTATGAATTATCTTTCATATACAATTTAGTTGCTAAAATGGATGGCACACGTTAATTTCTAATTTCACTACTGTGTTAAATCCACCTACTTTCTGTTCTGCAAATAAGGCAACGTGGGGGGGGAACTGCACATATGGGACACCCAGCTGGCACATGTGAGGTATGTGTGTGCAGGCTGCAGGATGAAGCGTGGCTTTGGTCTGTTGCTGTGGAACTATTATGTGCCTGTGTATTTAAAGCCTGTACTGGAATATACACAGCCAGGACGGCAGGTTGGTGACTATTTCAGGTTTTAAAGAAAAAAACCCAATCATTGTCATCCATGTGGTTGACAAAAAGAGGCTATGCATTGCCAAGTCATGTTGCCTTTAACTTCCACATCAGATAAACTAACCATAAACCTGCACAAGCTTTACCTTCCTTCAAAGGCAGGTTTGGTCCCTGTCAGCAAGACTTTCAGGCCTGAGAGAGGTCAAAAATGTTTCCTGCAGCAGATATCACTGGACAGAACTGTTTGGTGTCACCCCTGTTTCACATCATTTTTCCTCAGTCAGGAACAAGTGGCGAGCCTCAGGCAGCGCTGGCCCAGCACCACCACTCTGCCTCTCCCTGGTGGTGTTGCCCCCATCCAAATGAGCTCCCACGGGCAAATACACAACACCAGGTGCACTCTTCCCTGTTCCTTGCCTGGAAGCTCATCCCCAGTGTGCAAGACAAGAGGCACAAGCCAGCAATGTGCTGGACAAAAGCTCCAGCCACGACAGATGAAGCCAGTCAGTGCCTGGCTTGCCAGCCCACTTTTGAATGCATCCAGCCTGCTCTGGCACAAGAGGGCCAGCTCCACTGACTGTGGGAGAGAGGCATTTCTGTCACAAGAGCCAGTGCCAGGATGGGTGGAGAGCTCCTACTCCCAGTCCAGAAAGTATTCTGTCCAAAGTTTGGGCAGGAGCACAGAGGGGCTGCATGCAGGTCTGCAGGCACTGCAGGCACCACATACACAGTGACAAAAAGCAACACCAGCCCTGGGGCTCTCCTAACCTGGCCAGATATAGCAGAGAAATTCTCAAACAAAACACACAAAGCAATCACCAACTCTTGCCGTAAACAAAGTAGGGCAACTCTGTGCCCTTTGCCTACTTCACGCAGAGGTGGCCCCATGGGCTCCCATGCAAGGCCAAGCCCAGTGCCCTAGCTAGCTCCACGTCCTGGCTCTAGCAACAGGCAACAGCAGATGCCTGGGGACAAGCAAAGCAGAGCACAATCACTGCTTTGATGCTGCTGTTAGCAGGTCTGTTTAGTCCCTGCAGTAGAAACTTTCTTCACTGGCAGCTGAATTTCAAACTGAGAAGCCAAAGCACCCCTGTCCAGTACAGATGCTGCTGTGTGCTGAAGCCTCCTGGCAGGGATCAGGTACCAATCAGGTCAGCTTTACACCAGGTACTGCATACTCAGACTTAATACAAACATGGCCCCTGACCTAAAACTACGTGCAGCTTTCAGCATGCAGCTAGAAGGACACAAAAAAGGTTGTATTTGACAATTACAAGAGGTGGATTTTAGACTCAACAGGAATAGAAACAGGAATTACAGAGGGGAATGGCACTTCCCTCCATTTTCTTCACAGTACTCTGCATCATTATGGCTTGGTCATTAATACCTTCAGCAACCAGCTTAGGCTGTTACACCTCCCATCATGTTTAGGTGGTGACCTTCCCTGATGTCCCTTTAGATACACTGATACTCTCTCATGCTTGCCTTGCTCATGGTTGGCTGCTGTGGAGAGACAAACTCTGTGGTACCTAGTAATCTCTCACACTTTTCTTTATAAAGGTCACACTTTCTAAAGTTACCTTTTCAATGTTTATCTGAAGTCTGGAGTCTTTCCTCGACTTATCTGGTGATGCAGATTTAAGGAAGTCTTCCTTCTACTTTTCTTATAAAATGTAACATGCAGTTTACAAAAATAATAAGCTGATCTCCTGTTCTTTAGACCAACAGTTTTCTTGGTGAGTGTTCAGTTTGTAGCTTGTCTGATCATTGCTGTCTCTTCTGAGGATTATCCCAGCTAAATCCTCTTAATCTTGTCATGCTGTACTGAAAAGAAACAGCTCTTTGCCCTTGCTTGGAAGGGAGATGCTGGACTGTAGGAGAGTCTTGCCAGACATTCAAGTCATGAGTGAAGTTCAGCATTTTCAGACCTTCTGATGCCAGCATGATGGCGCCCTGTGAGTCAGTGCCTTTCACAAGGACATCAACTTGTGTTTTCAAGGCTGCTACCACCCAAATACTTCACTTGGGCCCTGAGCTAGAATCCACTAGTGACCCATGAGGCTTTCCCTTGACTTAACTGTAGCTCTCTGTTACCCTGTCTTTTTTGTGTTTTGCAAAATAACCCAGACCTCTGGGGGCACCTGAGGAGCTGTGCTCCCTGGCTTCCCTGGCTGTAATGAGATCGAGTGAGTTGCTGCCTGTGCCTTCCTCTCCAGACAGAAAACAACACGATAAATCTGTTGCTCGTCCACTTCAGACGTTGTGCAGCTCATTGTAAAGCACAGAGAGCGACCGTGGTGGCAGTGCTGGTTCTCAGGGGAAAACTGCTGGGAGTCACCATCCCGCACCGTGGCCACCAGCCTCTGCTCCTGAGCAGCCCACTACTTGTGCATGATGCTGCCAAACCCTCACAATTAGGGGACTGACTCCCAAAGGGGAGCACCTCAAATTTGGTGCTGGCAGAACTTTTGGTGGCATTCCCAGAAATGTCTCTGCTCTTGCTTTACCCCAGAAATTATGTAGATGAAAAAGGGTAAGCTCCAAGGATGTCCTACCCATCCTCATTTCCCTCCCACATCAATCCTCAGGCCAGGGGGTCTCTGCAGTGACCCTGTTGCCCGTTTCCTTACAGAGCAAGGGCAGCCACCAAGCACACACTGATAGATCCTTTCCTTTCTCTCTTTAGGCTTCAGTTCAAAGGAAGAATTGAATCCAAAGCCACTGGAGCCCATCTCCCAGGGGAATCAGAGTATGTACTTCAGAATTAATTTCATAATTAAGCGACATTATTAATTACGTATTGCTAGAATGCATTCAAATCAAATAGCCAAAGTTAAGTTTTCAAGAAAGGCTAAGAAAATCCAGAAACACATTTTTCTTTCTTGCACAGAAAGAGTAAGCACTCTCCACTGACCCCTCTTATACACATAATTGGGTTTTGCTTCTACAGGGAAGGAAATAACATCCAAAATTTAGCTTACCTGGGCAGGAAGATAGTGGCTACTCCCCATCACCTCTTCCTGGGCAGTATCAGCTCCATGCTCCCAGGGTGCAGAGCTTCTTCACTCAAGTACTTTGGTGGCAGAGGACAGCAATCCAGTGTGCTGCAACCAGGGTTAGATGAGAGAGCTCTGCTGACCAGAGCAGACTCCCATGGTGATGCTGTGTGCAGGCACCCTTTCCATAGGAGTGTGTCAGAGAGAAGGAAGGAAACCACCTGAGAAAGGGACCTGATACCTGCCACAGCCAGGAGAGAGAGGATGCAGAGGGAGCATCAAGGACCCCTCAAGTTCAGAGAGGAAAATGTAGGTTCTCCTGCCCTGAAAAGGAAATTTTCTACAGCCCTTTATAAAGGTTAACTCATTAATTCATCTTTAGATGAGGCCCAAAGTAGCAGAAGAAAGAGAAAGCAAGTTCTGAGTGGAGAGATGGGGTCGCCTGCCACCTCTTCATTAGAAGCCACCCTTCCAACAGTGCCTGGGTCCTCTCTTGCCCGTCCTTGGGCAGCTGAACACTGTCTGGACTCTTTACAGTAACTACTGAACCAAACGTCTATGTATTCCCAGGCACTCCTCTCAATATTTAAAGTATTCTTTTCCCTATCAAAAAAGTGAAATACAGCTGAAACTGATACAGAAATAAGGAAAAGAAGAAGAAAAAGGGAAGGCTCTTCCCTACAGACCCCATTGCACTGCATGAAAGCAGGGCTCGGTGAAGTGGAGATGCCAGCAAGGACAGACATGTTTCCAGCAGTTAAACTGAAATAAGTCACACCAGAAACAAAATTTTCATCCCGCTGATAACTCTAGGACCATAAAAGCCCTAATTCAGATCTTGCCTCCCTGCAAATCAGAAAGTGCTCACCTCCCTACAAAGCACTTTTAGTCTGTGCTCTTGCAGTGTCCCTCTCATGTCCCAGCACCGAATCTGAATCTGCCCCAGAAACCGAGTCTGTCTATTAAGTGTATGTAAATCTTTGCCTCCCCAGACCCTGCTGGCTAACAAACTGCCCACTTTCCACATACAGATCTCATGAAGTAGTTCCCTTTGAAGGACAAGAAATTCAGGAAAACTTGGCTGTTAATTGAGGTATTTGTTGTGGGTTCCCGACCTTGCCTCACGATCTGCTCTGAGCGGACACGGTTCTCAGTCACGCTCCTGTAACTCAGCATTATTAGAATTAGAAAAAAGAGACAGCTATGGGAGAAAAAATTGAAGGTAATGAGATGGGAGGCAGTTGCATAAGCCACTAAGAACAATTGGCGCTTTGTAGCCTTCGGGCTACCTAATGATTAAAACACAGTAGTTTGAACAGTCTGATTGGTAGGAGGCATCATCAGAGGGAAATCAAGAGATGGGGATGACCCAGACACTGGAGGGGGAAGATGTTAATTAGCGCTCTAGTTAAGCCAAATTTTGATCCCACTCCCGGTCGCAGACCAAAGATGAATGTTTCACCACTAACTTCCAGGAACCTGAAAGCAGGCTGACAGGGATGAAGACAGCATTTGCAGAAGCACAAAGATGAGGTTCATCTGTGTAATTAAAGGGAAGAGTTTGTTTGGGTACAGGCATACCTTTTGTAGAACATCACTTCCAGCCCAGAGAGGAAACACACAACAGCACGCTGCTGCTGTTGCACACACGGGTCCAAGGCTACAATGACAGGCAAAAGAACAGCCCCCACTCAGACTGAACATCCCAAGCAAAATCATCATCCTTGATGTTAGCTCCAGCCCAGATTGAAACTGATGAACAATTCTCATTCAGAAGTGCAGAGTTGCCAGGATTGTTGTCAGTAATCCTGGATTGCAGTCGCCTTGAAGAGACCCCATGGTGTCCTTCCCCTGAGGCACATCACAGGCATCACACATTTCAGGAACTTCCCTCCCTTCTGAGCAACATTAACACAGTAACTGTTCCTGTTATGTCTATTATATCAAGTCCACAAAAGTGTCACCAAGGAAATCCCCTTAGTTTGTGCTCTGCAGGTGGTCAGACCACAAAACCCAAGCACCATGGCTAGTTTTACAAACTCCCATCACCTCTGACTGCAAATAAAGCACGCTGAGCCCAATCTGTGGCTCTGAGGGCACAGGATATACAAGCCAGCTTGCTCCTGTGGGGCTGACCTCCCTGGCTCCCAAAATGCAGTGCTCCCAGACTGACCCCTGTGAAAAGATTCTTGCCCTTTCATCACACAGCCAAGCTCAGATGTTGTAGGGGACAAAATCATGCCAAGGACTGTGTTTACCAGCAAGCAGGACAGACTTGAGCCCCCAGCTGTGACTTATCCTTGTCAAAGGCTTTTTTTGTAGAGCTTACACAGCAGGACAAGTCACTGGATGCAGACTTTTGAGGCCTTTGCTGCTTGCAAGAAGCACAGCAATCAGAAAGGACTAAAAATATCTTCCGTGTTTCTTTATCTCTCCTCAGATTGCAAGGTTGATTTGTCCTTCCTAATGGATGGGAGCTGGAGCATCGGCAAACGCCGCTTTCAGCTCCAAAAGCGGTTCCTTGGTAACGTGGCTCAAGCCCTTGGCATTGGCAGCGCTGGTCCTCTGATGGGCATTGTTCAGTATGGGTAAGAGTTTCCCAGACATTCCCATTGCCGCAGGGCATTACTGCACACTCTGGCAGCTGTAGCTCTACGGCTGATATGTGCTAAAGGCCTCAGTCCAGCTTGCACTCAGGAGCCAGGTAGCACAGACCAGTCCTATGGCTTTTGTGTTGTATGTGAAGCAAAACACTGACATTTGCTCTAATTTCTCCTTTTAGTGATGACCCTTCCACAGAATTTAACTTAAAAACTTATGCCAACTCCAAGGATCTAAGGAATGCCATTGAGAAAATTCAACAAAAAGGGGGACTTTCCAATGTTGGTAGGTGATGGGGCTGCTTGCACATCCTCAGATCAAGGAGGGCTTCCGAGCCTGGGCTAAAGCAAGCCCACACCTCCTCACAGGACACAGAGGCTGTGACCAAACAGTGCTTAGTGCTAGGGCAGGGCTGGTGAGAGAGCACTGCTCCCACCATGACCTGCATGTGTTGATCAAGGGCACTGCAAATCCATCGCAAGTTGACAGGACATAGCTGTCTCCTTGTGGGCAGTTCCCATCAACACTTTGGGGATACTTGCTGACCCAGCTCATCACCCCCAACCTCTCTGGGGCACAGGGAGGGGGTTCAGTGCAGGAGGGCTCAGGATGCAATGGCACCAGTAGCAGTGGCCTCCCCTCCTGCTCACGCAGCCACAGAAACTGCTTTCCCCAGCTCTCAGCAGCCTCCAACACTTAAGTCAGCTCTCTGCCTACTATTTCATGGGATATTATCAGAGTGCTTCCAGATCCATAACTCCTCCTCAACTCCTCTTCTATTACAGGGAAGGCACTTTCATTTGTTAACAAAAACTTCTTTCTGGATGCTAATGGAAACCGAGGTGGAGCACCCAATGTGGTTGTAGTGATGGTGGATGGGTGGCCGACCGACCGAGTGGAAGAGGCCTCCAGGCTGGCCAGAGAATCAGGGATCAACATCTTCTTTGTCACTGTTGAAGCAGCTGCTCAAAGTGAAAAGCAGAATGTTATTGAACCGAACTTTGTGGACAAGGTACTTAGTGGGCTGAGTCTGACCAGGAGCTTGGCTCTGACTAAATTTTCCAAGCGACTTCATTCAGGCCATTTCCCTTTCCTTCTTACCACTTACGGTTATTTCTTTTCCTTCTTGTACATACTGTCTTGAGTTTTTCTGTACAAAAACCAGGCAGTCATGCTGAGGTCAGAAAGGGGATGAAGTCAGTAAAGTTCTGGTTTGAGGTACATCATCAAGCAAATGGCTTTTGACTGACTAAACCCTGGCACACACCTGCAGTTGTACTGAGATGCATGGTTTTCCAAATACACAGCAGTGTGACAAAGTACAGTTGCAGCCTGAGCAATTTGGAATTGTTTTTTCCACAAACCTCCTGCTGTGCATCTCCCACTAGGGAAAGGATGAGGAGCCCTGTAAACCTAATGTCAATGTTGCATTTACAAACAGGTCTCACACAAGCAAAGGGTGGCACAGTCCCAACATAGGCACAGTCCCAACATAGGCACAGTCTAGTTTTTCAGCTATACTGGATAACTCAAACATCCTCTTTCCACTGTGGATGAAGGTTATTTTTCAGTAATTTGCTTCGGCTGCTATGGACTTCATGGTAGCTCTTGGAAAAAGGATAAATCCCTGCCATGTACAGCAAAAAAAAAAGAGAATGTGAGCCTTGATTGATTTGTATTTGGCACCAACAGTAGCTGTCTGATCAACAGTGCTTCAGGACAAGCTGGCACCCAGTTAGGGCAGGAGATATCTATCAAGTGGAAAACCAGGCTGGGCTTAGGAAACAGGGCTGAATTATCAGGTATTTTCAGAAAACAGATTCCCATCTGAGCTGGGTTGCTCTGCCATGAAATAATCTCCCGTGAGTTTCAGAGCTGCTCCAAAGAGCTGCACTGTCTCTGGTCAGCATGTAATTGGATTGTAGTCTCATTTGCATTCAGTGTTTTTAAAAGAGCAAAGCTACAGCGAGCCTCTGCAAACATGCCAGAGACACAGCAGGAGTGAGAGTAGAGTGGGCTCAGAACAGGAAGGTAAGGAGGGAATGGTGACTTGATACTGCTGCATTGTAACACTAAAATAGAAGTGAGTAAGAAGAACAAATGAGAGCAGGACACCGTGAGGAGCCCAGACTGGAGGGAACTGTAACTCCCTTGGAGCTGTTGGGCTTTATGCAAGTCAAGACCAGTGCCTCGGTCTATTAAAACAGTCAGACACACACACCACCACAAAGCTGATAGATAAAGCCTGGCTTAACAAAATATTCTCACCCACAGAACTGAGGAATTGGTATTTAAAAGGCACTAAAGCCAAAGATGATTTGATCCAGCCTGTTTGCATCACTCCCCTCCTCCACCCCTTGACTTCCCCCATGTCCTCTTGTCCTCTGCTGTGCCAGCCCTACTTCCTGCCCATGCTGACCTGACTCCCACTAACCCTATAGAAGCCTCCCGTCGATCTGGCCCTTATGAGTATTGACTTATAAAAATTAATTTTATATATATATATAATTTTTTTTTTTTTTACTATTTGGCAGAGCAAACACAGTGAGCCTGGGTTTTTCTGTTTAGAAGGGTATGAACCAAGTTTTCCTCAGCTTAAGCCCCAGGTTTCACTTGAAGGTAGTAGGGTTTGCCAGTAGGCAAAACTTTCCTTGCTGTTCTGAATGACGGGAGCTGAAGTTGGCACCTGGCAAACACACAGGCTCCTGCAATGTCCATGGGAGCCACACTAAGAGCAGCTCTGTAATTTGGATGCTTTTCCTGTGAACAATGTAACTCACGTAAAAAACCTTGACAGGTGGCAAACTTGCTTATTACAGTTCTCTCACTACTGTAATATCAGCTCCATCCCACAGCTCTAAAAAAAAAGGCAGGAAAAGCTGTCACATTACACAAGTATCCGTGATGTTATACTGACATCATTTCCCAGGGAAGCAGATGGTGATTGCGGGAGAGGCCATTTCAGACTCCAGCACTGCTCTTTCCAGGAGCCTATATTTACAATTTAACTACATACCCCAGCAGAAACATGCAGACTGAATTTCCATTGCATTTGTCCTCATGTTGCCTTGCAGGCAGTGTGCAGGACAAGTGGCTTCTATTCCATCAACGTGCCCAGCTGGTTCAGCCTCCACAAGGTGGTGCAGCCCTTGGTGAAGCGGGTGTGCGACACCGACCGGCTGGCCTGCAGCAA